>NC_060140.1:412436814-412738780 GCF_021461385.2 Schistocerca piceifrons
TTACAAGCTATTTATCGTATCTGCACAATACAGCCACCAATATAGGGTAAAAAAATGCATAATAACTATAGTCAATTTAAGCTCCAATATCAGAACTAGCTTAGGAATTTAAAGTACATTACAGTGACACCTATTATTTCTTTTGTACATAACATCATAATTGCCTTTGGCTGTAAAAGCTATTTATTTACAGTATTGAGATTCAGGCCGTGTTGCAGCTGTCAGACTGTACAACTGTGTTTTAGCACATGTCAAAAATTAAGTCGTGTGATATGTATGCATGTCCTTGTCATATCTGTCTGATGGGTATTGTACTGTTTTTAATATATTTAAATGAATCACACCAAAATGTTTCTCGCATACAATGTCTGCACGACATTAGATTTTGACAAGTCTGAAAGCACAGTTATACCACTTGATAATGTTCTCAAATAGAGATTGCAATAATGCATATCAATCACTCTTACACTCAGAGGTGACTGTGATGTTATTTACAAAATTTTACATTTTATTTATTTATTTATGTATTTATTCTTTGCCCATGGACTCCAGCTGAAAATCCAGCTGAGAGTATTGGGTGTGTCATACAATAGGCTATTTACATCAAACTTGATTTCATTATATATAAATGAAACAAATAATTAAACAGAAATAGTCCATAAGCATACAAAGGTGTTACATGTTTCACATTAGCAGTTCGCCACTGTACCTCCGAGGATGTCTCCCGCAGTTGGAGACGAAATGCCAGAGGAGAGTTTTATACTTCGACCACAGCCTATCAGCCCGGAAGTTTTAAGTGAAGATTGTCAACAGTGTTTCATGAAAAGATCATCACCCTCTGTTTCGGGATTCCCATTTGAGTTCATAGAGCATATCTGTAATACTCAGGTGTTGACTGAACCTACCGGTAACAGATCTAGCAGCATACCTCCAAACTGATTCAATGCCTTCCTTTCATCTCACCTAGTCGGGATCCCAAACACCTGAGTAGAACTCAGGAAAAGTTTGCATGTGTTTCACATGCAGTCTCCTTTGTAGGTGATGTACATGTCCGTAGAGTTCTCCCAATAAACCAAAGGCAAACATTCACCTTCCCTAATGTCAAGCTTATTTGATCTTTCCATTTCATACCACTTTGCTAAATCACGCCTAGTCTTTTGATCGATGTGACTGTCAAGTAGCTCACCATCAAAACTATATTTGAATATTACAGGATTGTTTTTCCCACTCATTTATATTGAATTTTATATTAACTTACATTTTTCTACATGTACAGTAAGCTGCCATTCATCACAGAAATTACGTCTTCCTGTATCCTCCTACAGCCACTCAGTGATGACACTTTCCCATAAGTTACAGTATCGTCAGCAAACAGTCACAGATTGCTGATTAGCCATGGACAGTCCTACCACACTTCTCTCAGGCATCCTAATGTTACCCTTGGCTGTGACAAACACATACTGTTGGGGACAATGTATTGGGTTCTATTACTTAAAAAATCTTCTAGTCACTAACATATCTGAGAACCTAGTCCTTCAGCCCAGACCTTTCTTAACAGTCTGCTATGGGGTACTGAAGTAAATGTTTTCTGGAAATCTAGGAATATGGAATCTGCCTTTTACTCTTCATCCAAAGTTCACAGGCTATCACACGAGAAAAGGGCAAGCTGAATTTTGCATGAGTGATGTTTTCTAAATCCGTACTGGTTTTAGGACAGAAGCTTCTCCATCTCAAGGAAATAGTTATATTCAGACTTATAATATGCTCAAGAACTCTGCAACCAACTGAGATTTACAGATATTGGTCTGTAATTTTGTGGGTCCGTTCTTTTACCCTTCTTATACGCAGGAGTCACCTGTGCTTTTTTTAAAGTTGCTTTGGACTTTGGGTTGGGCAAAAGTTGTGCAATAAATGCAAGCTGAGTAATGGGAAATACTGAAGAGTACTCTCTGTAAAACCTAACTTGTATTCTTTCCAGATCTGGAGGCTTATTTGTTTTCAGTTCTTTCACTTGCTTCTTAGAACCAGGGATACCTATTTCTATATCCTCCATACGGGAGTCCGTGTGATGGTCAAACAATGTTATGCATGTGTGATATTCCTGTGATAAATTATTTTTTTAAATGCCAAATTTAAACACTGGCTTTCCTTTTGCTGTCTTCTATTGCAACACCCGACGGATCAACAAATGACTGAACAGAAGTGATTTGACATAGGACCGGAATTTTCTCGGGTTCTTAGCAAGACCTTTCACTAATGTCACAGTCAGTTCTTTTTATGGTTTGGCATCAATTTTCGTAGACAAATGCATTTCTACAACTGGGTCATTCCATGCCAAATCAACCAGTTGTACTACATGATTTGAACCATGACCCCTCAGATTTGGATGAATTTTTTTTTCAGTTAATGTACCCACAAACACTAGTTTAAATTTGAAATTTCAAATTTTTCTGACCTTTGGTTTTTGAGTTTCAAGGGTTTAAAAATAAAAAAAACCTCTGTTTTTGATCAGTCAATGATTGTTTTAAAATGCTGTAGCTCAAAAACTACACAACCCAGAGAGCTCAAACTTGCACCATTGTTTTCCTCTGAAAATTCCCTTCAATTTGATATGTAACATAACAATGCTACCTAAATCTGAAAATTTTGAACTACTCAAAAAAAATTTTTTTTTTAAATTTCCAAAATACGTACCCTCAGATTTCTTTATAAAAATTATATGTGTTGTCCACTCTGACTGACTACATCAATGCAAAATTTCAAGATGGGATCTCAATGGGTTCTTGTATAAAATAATATTTTACTACCGCAATAAACATTAGTGAGGCGAAATGCAGACTATTTCTAGGCTATAAATACTAAGGTAGGCCTATGTAATTCTAACAAATATAAATTATTATGTTAGCCTTTTAATGCAACATTACCCTCTTATTGTTTAATTCATTAAATGATATAGTGTTGTTTTAATTTAATGTTCATGATTCTTTTAACTATGCATCAGAAGGAAGTGAACACATTTTAATTGGTCATATCCGTGCTACAAGTTAAAATTTTTAATAAAGCCACTCATCTTCATCCTTAGTTGTAAATGACTGAGATTAACTTTTTCTTGGTTTTCCAGTGTTATTTGTAATCATTTACAACAAGTTCCTTATATTAGAAATTGGCATATAAGTAATTTCACTTGGGAAAAAGATTAACTTGTTGATATCTGCATGGATAGAACTGTATTTTTAATACCAATTGGTATTTACAAAGTTAATACACATGGTATTTATACAACTTAGTGTTTCGTGAGGGTAGGTGTAACAATTTGAATGTGCTTCTTTTATGATCTTTTAAGATATTTCTCCAAAGCAAGAGACGACAACTTCATTTCTTTAGCACTTAAAGTGTAGGTTCTTCCTGTAGCTGTTGTTGGATTCGCTGTTTGTAAAAGAGTATTTCCTGGGACATCTAATATATCTCTTGGTTGTGGATAGTAAAAAGACTGGGCTGGACCCTTTGAGTGTAAAAAATTTGTTCGGTACATGTCATTGTATTTTTCTTCAGTGCATCCTAGCCACCAAGAGTCATCATATGCTACTGTCACAAAACCAGCAGTAATATTTTCCATATGTGATTGTGTTATTTGGTTCAGTGTTATCACATATTCAAGAGACTCATCCAGACTAAAATGATTAGGCTTGACAGTAATTTGACACTCTGTGCAGGGTTTAAATGAGTGAAACTTTTGTGTTCCCACAATCGCTTTTGAGTCACTAAACCGAGGAAGTAAGTATTCTTTGGTCAGTTCATAGTACTCTGTTGTGCAATATTCAAAGTCAATGTTTTTTATGTTTTCCATGGCAAATACATAAGTGATTTGGGTGTTAAGATTTGTTGGTCATATTGCCTTTGTAAGCTGGCTTTGGCAGCTAGCTGCTTAACAGTTCCACCAAGGCCATTGCATGCGCTCTTGCCGTGGGATGTTGCAAGGAACTCCCACTCTGCCTCAACTTCAAAATCAGTTTTATTCAAACACAAATTAAGGAAGTTTTTCTTATTTTTATATTGTGCAGCGCTGCCATCAGAAAAGTAAGTAATCTTTTTAAGTGCAAAAGGCAAGTTTTGCTTTATGATTTCTATCAGTTTTTTCTGGAATACCTAGAAAGTGACTGTATTATGTTTCAGGCAATCTGATATGAAGACATACTGCAGATGTTTTAGTTTTCCCTCCCATTTATAATATATGCTGAAAGGATGGAGTGTAACTCCCCCGTTACATCAAGTTGGCCATAAGTGGGATAGTGGCCAAAACTAGAGCCTTGAGCCTACATGAAAATCTCACTTTTTTTTTTTAATAATAAAAAGTTAATGTACAAAATCGTAAGATTCTTAAGTTATTATTTTTTTATATATTTTATTCTCGCATTAAAATATTATTTAATGAATTAACAAACAATAAGAGGGTAATGTTGCATAAAAAGGCTAAAATAATAATTTAAGTTAGTTAGAATTACGTAGGCCTACCTCAGTATTCGTAGCCTAGAAATAGTCTGCTTTTCACCTCACTAGTGTGTATTGCGGTAGTAAAATATTATTTTATACAAGAACCCATTGAGATCCCATCTTGAAATTTTGCATGGATGTAGTCAGTTAGACTGGACAACACATACAGTTTTTATAAAAAAATCTGAGGGTACGTAGTTTGGAAATTTCAAAAATGTTTTTTTGGAATAGTTTAAAATTTTCAGATATAGGTAGCATAGTCATGTTACATATCAAATTGAAGGGACTTTTCAAAGGAAAACAATGGTACAAGTTTGAGCTCGCTAGGTTGTACAGTTTTTGAGCTAGAGCATTTTAAAACAATCATCGATTGATCAAAAACAGAGTTTTTTTTTTTATTTTTAAACCCTTGAAACGCAAAAACCAAAGATCAGAAAAATTTGAAATTTCAAATTTAAACTAGTGTTAGTGGGTACATTACCTGAAAAAAAATTCATCCGAATCTGAGATATCAAGGTTCAGACTGTTAGTTGATTTGAGATGGAATGACCCAACTTTTTCCTGTCAACATTTCTGCATTCTTTTTTAACCATGACAGCAACACACACTGTTTTCTCAGCATTTACTGAATTTTGTTACTAAACTAGTTTTACTCGACATATACTTCTCCAGGGCACAATTTACAATCAGTTCCAACTTTGCCCATAACTTCTCTAGGTTCATCAACTGGAACTATACCTTTGTAGATACCTGCAGATCTGCTCTATCAACATAAAAACTCTCCTAGCTTTCTAGATGGATTTATTAACTTGTGAACATTGCCGCTATCATATCACGATCACAGTCGATAAGGTCCCCTGTTTGTAGATACAAGTATAAAATTTTTTTCGTTGTGTGTGGATTGTCAAATTAGCTACTCAAAATGGCATCAGAAAATTTGTTCAGGACTACTTCACATGAATGTCTGTCCTACCACTTTCAACAAATTCACAGATGCCCCAGTCTATACTCAGAAGGTTAAAGAATCCTCCAACTAATAGTGCTCCAGAGTGTAAACATTTATTTGAATGATTCTACAACTGTTACACTAGAATCAGGTGCCTGGCAATAGCATCTAATGATTAACTGGAGTTCACCAAGGCCGGTTACTTGCATCCGTATCACTTCACAGTCAGACTTTGTTTCAGTTTTCATGTAATGAGCAAGGACTTCACAAGTACTCTTTTACAAAGAAGCTGCAGTCTCTGTGTAGCGTACCTTCAACATATCAAGGGGAATCCTAGAATTATCCACTACATAACACAGGTCCAGAGATCTGCAGGTAAGACAATCACATAGTTGCAGGAGCCTCTGGTTGAGACTCTCCACTAAGCTGCAAACCAAAGGACTTCAATCATTTCTGGGTACTTACAACTATGTAAATTTAAACTCTGCTTGGACCCCATGAACACGACTAGCAATCTTCACCACTGGTCAATGGAAGCGTCCAGTTCCAAATGTCTGCTATGACCCGTGACATAATGGTGTTGTGGTGTGTGATGTCACTATGGTGCAGAGTTTTTTAGTTGATTGTGTTTGCAGACGTCGTGTTGCTGTGTTTGTTGGTGCCTTTTGGTAGTGTATGTGTACGTGTATGTGCTGAGTTTAACGTGTCGCACTGGGTTCATTTGAGTCTTGGGTGTGATCGTGCAAATGTGGCTTTCAATTTAGGTAGTTGGTGCGGTAATGTGGGTTGTGGATGTGTTTTCAGGGTGTTATTACGGGTTTCTTTTTTGTTTGTGTGTTTTGCGTTTTTGTTAGGTCTTATTACTTTGGTGTTTATTGGGTGGAGAGATGTCTAATTTGTTTTATCGCTTTTTTGTTAGGTATGGATATGACCTCCCCCATGAACAACGGACCTTGCAATTGGTGGGGAGGTTTGCGTGACTTAGCGATACAGATAGCCATATTGGTTCCTGAAGAAATGTATGATGGGATATATGTAATTATTCAGATAGTTAAGGGAGCCGAAAATTTAATAGTCATGGTGGACTAGAATTCAATAGTAGGAAAAGGAAGAGAAGGAAAAGTAGTAGATGAATATGCACTCAGGGGGAAAGGGATGTAAGAGGAAGCCGCCTGGTAGAATTTTGCACAGAGCTTAATTTAATCATAACTAAGCCCTGATAATCATGAGAAAAGGTTGTGTATATGGAAGAGACCTGGAGGCACTGAAAGGTTTCAGATTAGGAGAATTGTAAGGATGTAGAAGCATATATCACTAAGATTTAGATAGATAGTACCTACAGGAAATTAAAGAGACATTTGGAGAAAAGAGAACCACCTGTACGAATATCAAGAGCCCAGTCCTAAACAAAGAAAAGGTGGAAGGAGTATATAGAGGCTCTATAGAAGGGTGATGTACATGAGGACAATATTATGGAAATGGAAGAGGACGTAGAGGAATATGAGAAGGGAGATGCATGAAGAATATGACAGAACACCGAAAGACTTAAGTTGAAAGTAGGCCCTAGGAGTAGACAACATTCCATTTATTTATTTATTGATTTATTTATTTGAGTCGTCAGTCTTCTAACTGGTCTAATGCAGTCCACCACGAATCACTCTTCTGCCAACCTCATCATTTCAGAGTAACACTTGCAATCTACATCCTCAGTTGCTTTCTGGATGTATTCCAATCTCTGTCTTCCTCTACAGTTTTTGACCTCTGCATTTCCCTCTAGTGTCATGGAAGTTATTCCCTGTTGTTTTAACATATGTCCTATCATCCTGTTCCTTCCCCTTGTTAGTGTTTTCCACATATTATTTTCCTCTCTGATTCTGTGCAGAACCTTCTGATTCCTTACCTTATCAGTCCACGTACTTTTCAACATCTGTCTGTAGCACCACACCTCAAATGCTTTTATTGTCTTCTGTTCTGGTATTCCAACAGTGCATGTTTCACTCCCATACAATGCTGTGCTGCAAACATAATTTCTCAGAAATTTCTTCCTTAAATAAAGACATATGTTTGACCCTAGTAGATTTCTCTTGGCAAGGGATGCCCGTTTTGCCAGTGCTAGTGTGTTTTTGAGGTCCTTGCTCCATCCGTCGCTCGTTATTTTGCTGCCTAGGTAGCAGAATTCCTCAACTTCATGTACTTCATGGCCATCAATGCCGATATTAAGTTTCTCGCTCTTCTCATTTCTGCTACGTCTCATTACTTTAGTATTTCTTTGATTTACTCTCAATCCTTGTTCCGTGCTCATTAGAATGTTCATTCTATTCAGTAGATCCTATAATTCTTCTTCACTTTCACTCAGGATAGTAATATCATCAGCAAATTGTATCACTGATATCCTTTAACTTCGAATTTTGATTCTACTCCTGACCCTTTCTTTTATTTCCATCATTGATTTTTCAATGTACAGATTGAACAGCAATCTGAGCACTTCGTTCTTGGGCGTCTGCCCTTATTACTCCCTCTTGGCTCTTGTACATATTGTATATTACCCATCTCTTCCTATAGCTTACCCCTATTTTTTCTCTGAATTTCTTACATTGTTGAACGCTTTTTTCAGGTCGACAAATCCCATTAATGTTTCTTGATTTTTCTTTAGTCTAGCTTCCATTATCAACCGCAATGTCAGATTCACTTCTCTCGTGCCTTTACCTTTCCTAAGACCAAACTGATCATCATGTAACACACACTCAATTTTCTTTTCCATTCTTCCGTATATTATTCTTGTAAGCAACTGTTGAGCTGATTGTGCGATAATTCTCGCACTTGTCAGCTCTTGCCGTCTTCGGAATTGTATGAATGATGCTTTTCCGAAAGTCAGTTCTACACACCAACGTGAACAGTCGTTTTGTTGCCACTTCTCCCAATGATTTTAGAAATTCTGATGGAATGTTATCTATCCCTTCTGCTTAATTTGATCTTAAGTTCTCCAAAGCTCTCTTGAATTCTGGCTCAGTACTGGATCTCTATCTCTTTCAAATCGATTCCTGGTACTTCTTCTATCACATTACATAAATCTCCCCCGTCATAGAGGCCTTCAACGTGCTCTTTCCACCTATACACTGTCGCCTCTGCATTTAATAATGGAATTCCCATTGCACTCTTAATGTTATCACCCTTGCTTTTAATTTCACTGAAAGTTGTTATGACTTTTCTGTATGCTGAGTCAGTTCTTCTGACAAGCATTTCTTTTTAGATTTCTTCAAATTTTTAATGCATCCATTCTGTCTTAGCTTCCCTGCACTTCCTGTTTATGTCATTCCTCGGCGACTAGTATTTCTGTATTCCTGAATTTCACTGAAAATTTTTATACTTCCTTCTTTCATTGATCAACTGAAGCATTTCTCCTGTTACTCATAGTTTCTTCACAGTTACCTTCTTTCTACCTATGTTTTCCATTAGAGCTGCTGATAGCCTTGGGAGAGCCAGCCATGGCAAAACTCTTCCACCTGGCGAACGAGATGTATGGGACAGGCGACATACCCTCAGACTCCAAGAAGAATATAATAATCCGAATTCCAAAGGACGCAGGTGCTGACAGGTGTGAAAATTACCGAACTATCAGTTTAATAAGTCACAGCTGCAAAATATTAACATGATTTCTATACAGAGGATGGAAAAACTGGTAGAAGCTGATGTTAGGGAAGATCAGTTTCGATTCTGGAGAAATGTGAGAACACACGAGGCAATACTTACCGTACGACTTCTCGTAGAAAATAGGTGGGGGACATGCGAGGCAATACTCACCCTACGACTTCTCATAGAAAATAGTTGAAGGAAAGGCAAACCTACGTTCATAGCATTTGTAGACTTAGAGAAAGTTTTTGACAATGTTGACTGGGATTCTCTCTTTCAAATTCTAAACACAGCAGGGGTAAAATACAGAGAGCGAAAGGCTATTTACAATTTCCACAGAAACCAGATGACAGTTATAAGAGTCAAGCGGCACTAAAGGGAAGCAGTGGTTGAGAAGGGAGTGAGACAGGGTTGCAGCCTATCCTCGATGTTATTCAATCTGTGTATTAAGCAAGCAGTAAAGGAAACAGTAGAAAAATTTGGAGTAGGTATTAAAATTCAGGGAGAAGAAATAAAAACCTTGAGGTTTGCTGGTGACATTGTAATTCTGTCTGAGACAGCAAAGGACTTGGAAGAGCAGTTGAACAGAATGTACGGCGTCTTGAAAGGAGGATATAAGATGAAGAGTAACAAAAGCAAAACAAGGATAATGGAATGTAGTCGAATTAAATCAGGTGATGCTGAGGGAAAGATTACAAAATGAGATACTTAAAGTAGTAGATGAGTTTTGCTATTTGGGGAGCAAAATAACTGATGATGGTCAAAGTAGAGAGGATATAAAGTGTAGTCTGGCAATGGCACGGAAAGCGTTTCTGAAGAAGAAAATTGTTAGCATCGAGCATAGATTTAAGTGTCTGAAAGTATTTGTATGGATTATAGTCATGTAAGGAAATGAAACATGGACAATAAACAGTTTAGACAAGAAGAGAATAGAAGCTTTTGAAATGTGGTGCTACAGAAGAATGCTGAAGATCAGATGGGGAGATCACAGAACTAATGAGGAGGTACTGAATAGAATTGGGGAGAAACCTGACTAAAAGAAGGGATCGGTTGGTAGGAGACATTCTGAGGCATCAAAGGATCATTAAATTAGTACTGGGGGGAAGCATGGAGGGGAAAAAATCTTAGAGGGAGACCAAGGGATGAATACACTAGGCAGATTCAGAGGGATGTAGGTTGCAGTAGTTACTCGGAGATGAAGAGGATAGAGTAGCTTGTAGAGCTGCATCAACCAATCTTTGGACTGAAGACCATAACACCACTACATCCTCAATCCTCAGGCACTCTCTCTCTCTCTCTCTCTCTCTCTCTCTCTCTCTCTCTCTCTCTCTCTCTATCTCTATATTCATCACCTACTTGCGACACTGCCACTGCTGAACTATCGCTGTCAGCATTGATTTGCTTTCAGTTCGGATGAGAACAACCTTATCACGGAAGTGTCACTGTAGCCCATTCTTTGCCCTACTTTCATATTTATAACAAATACTGCTCCCTTTGTACCATTTTTTGTTCATATATACTTATATAACAGAGGGAAATGTCTGCTTGTGCCTGTGTACGTGCGGATTGATATGTGCGTGTGCGCGCGAGTCTATACCTGACCTTTTTTCCCCCTAAGGTAAATCTTTCGTCTCGCGGGATTGGAATGACTCCTTACCCTCTCCCTTAAAACCCACATCCTTTCGTCTTTCCCTCTCCTTCCCTCTTTCGTGACGAAGCAACCGTTGGTTACGAAAGCTTGAATTTTGTGTGTATGTTTGTGTTTGTTTGTGTCTATCGACATGCCAGTGCTTTCGTTTGGTAAGTCACATCATAAACCCTGTATTCGTCAGACCAGAAATCCTTATCTTTCCATATTATTTTACTGACCCCCACTGTATCTAATTTGAGGCTTAGCATTTCCCTTTTCAGATTTTCTTGATTCCCTAGCACATTCAAACTTATGACAGTTCACACTCTGACACATAGAATTTTACCTTTCTGTTTGTTATTCAATCTTTTTTTCCATGGTTACCTCTCTCTTGGCAGATCCAAATGGTGGGCTAATTCAGAATCTTTTGCTAATGTAGTGATCATCAGGACAATATTTTAGTTACAGGCCACACGTCCTCTGTGTACATGTTACGTGTCTTTACTGCGTGATTTCCATAGCTGTCAGCATCCTAATGTCATTGAAACTGGCTGATTCTTCTGCATTGTATGGCAGATTTCTCAACACAACGGAAAGAGGGTGCCCTGAAACTCTGCCCCTCATTCCTGACTGACAAGGCCATTGGCAGAATGAGGGTGACTCCTTGTACTAGAAGTCCTCAGCAGCCATGGCTAATGATTTGTATTCAAAATTTAAACAGTGGCTGGCGTCAAACCCTGGACCCAAAACATTTTGATTACTAGTCAGATACTTGCTGCTAGACCACAGGTTGTACAGAGTGGTTAGAAACAGTCTGAAAAGCTGGTAAGGGTGTTGCAGGGGAGGTTATGCTGAGAAATAATTGATAAGGAAAGGAGTTTGATATATTGCACCATTTCAGAGTTATTTAGCATTGACGTTAGTCAATCAGATCATTGCACACTCAAATTAAAGTATTTTCACATCTTAAAATGTGATAATGTACAGACATCTTGTGGTCCTTGAGTTACCACTTGTTCAAGCTCTCATTACCAGTTAAAAGTGCCTTTTTGGAAGTGATAAATTTAAGCTAGGTGAACTAGGTTTCTTGAATTTGTCACCAAACATATTCTTTGTTTGGTTTCCTCTCAGTTTTTGATAGGCTGCCTGAATTTGTGTGCACAATAACCTGATTGGCGAACGTCAATGCTAAATATTAGGTTGGTGTATAAGTTCATAGCATTTTTGTTCTGCAAGTTGGTATTCTTGTTGCTATGGATTCATTTATCTATTAGCATTTTTTATTTGTAGTTCACTGTTGCTATTTGAGTTTACATTTTGTCATTTGGAAATATTGGGTGGCACTGTGGATACTAGAAAATGGAGTGCCAAGTGGAGAAATCAGAACATTTCTGCCATATTCTTCTGTTTGAGTTCAGTAGAGTGTGACAGCAGTGGAGGCAGCCAGAAACATTTGTGCCATATATGGTGATAATGCTACTCGACAGATCATAACTAGGAAATGGTTTTCTTGTTTTAAGTGGATTGTTTTGACATTAGTGACTCTCCATTATCAGGAAGATGCATGGGGTTTAATGAAGATCGATTAAATGCATTAATCCACAGTGATCCGTGTTAATGTTTGCACAAACTGGCAAATGTGATGAACTGTGATCATCCCGCCATCTTGCGACATTTGTGTGAAGTGGGAAGGTTAAAAAATTGCATGTTTGCGTACCACATTCTAAGCCAAAATCACAAAAATCGGCGGGTGACCATATGTGCAACTCTGTTTACTCGTCATTAGTTGGCTCATGAACAACATCGACCATTCCTGTCCTGTATCGTTACCGATGGTGAGAAATGACGTCTTTATGCTGACATAAGGAAAAGAAAGGAATGGTTGAGCCCAAACAAAGCAGCAAGTCCCCGTACAGAGACCTGCCCACATCCACAGAAGACAATGTTATGCATCTGGCGGAACAGCGATGGTGTGGTGTACTATGAATTGCTTCCCTGAGGTGTAACAATCACTGCTGACATTTATTGTCAACATCTGAGATGTCTTGCAGGTGCAGTCCAAGAACAATGACCAGGAAGAGTGTGTGAAATTGTGCTACTCTATGATTACATCCATGAGCATTCTGCTTGACTGAAAAAAAATGCTGTCAGGGAGTTGGTTTGGGAAGCCATTCTACACCCACCTTTTTCACTTGATCATGCTCTCTCAGATTTTCACATTTTCCGTTCTATATCGAACAATCTTCAGATAACTTACTTTCCATATGAAAATGTGCTCTGAACGTGGCTCAACGAGTTTTTTGCCTTAAAACCTTGTGATTTGTACAGTTGCGGAATCAAAAAGTTACCCCACCATTGGCAGACTGTTGGAAATAGTGAATGAGAATATATTATTGATGACTAAAGCATCTGTTGTGTGTATTTGTTGTGTTTATTAAACTTATGGAAAAATGCTACAAACTTGTGCACCAACCCAATAACTTGGAAACAGCACACCTTATTTATTATTTCTCAGCACAACATCCCCTGCAGCATCCTTACAATCTTTTCTCGCTGTTTAGTTTACACCATATGCAGTACAAATATATAGAATTAACAGTATATGTATAGTAATGTTAAACTCTAAGGGGGGGGGGGGATGAAAACGAAAAAAATGCCACTCCCACTGCACTAAATCATACGCAGTACACAACACGATTTTGTTTATTATTTAACAATCAGTTTTTAATGTACTAACAATTCTTCACTTGCATTTCTGTGCTTATGTTGCAGCATGTACTGTTTGGTAATGTGTATACATCATACTGCACTTCTCTCAAACAAAATTTATAGCGTTTCGATTTGTTTGTGTACTTCTGTACTCCCTTCATGGTCCTGAACCACTGAAGACTGTGACACACACAAGTCTATCAGCATTTACAGAATCATTATCCATTAGTTGTATCTGTTTGCTGTCAACAAGTTAGTTATTCTTTTTCCTTGTATTATAATCCTGTACGTCAACGGAAAAAAATCAATTTTTTGGGATTGGTGGTTTTGGGGAAAAATTATTTTTGCGCTCTGAGACGTCGTTTCAAACAGAAAGTTATTGTCTTACAGTTGTAGAGGTCACAATTCTCTGAATATTAAAGGCATTGAGTCATCAAAAGGCACTTTGCTTGCTTTTGGACAAAGATGCACACTGCCACATCTGTCCCCCTCTGGACCCCTTCCCCTCTCGCTGCCCCCCCCCCCCCTCCCCCGCCATACACACCTACTGGTATATGTATGGCTACACTGTGCTGGTTGAATACACTATGCCATGACTACATTTCTGCAACATGACTGGGGTGAGGGTTGTGTCGAATGGAGTAAGTGATGGGAGAAAGGAGGCGGGCAGAACGTAGGAGTGCTGGTTAAGGATAGCTGATGGCTTCCATTGAACAGTATTAACACCCAAATTTTAGAGAGACCTCATGTGGCTAGTACACTCGAGATTTCTTAGCAACATACCATCTCCTGTGGTGAATATTGTGTTTCGTTACTAAACTTGTGGAAGAAGCATTTGAAAAATTATCAACTTTGTACAATCACGAAGCATTAGAGGGACTTGCAGGGCAACATACATATATCAGGAGTTCTTGCTCAACAAATGAAAGTGACCCAATGAAACGAAAGTATTAAACACTAAATCACGTGAAGAGTAATCCATCAGTTATGAGCTCCTCACATCCTTAAATTGCTGTAATTAAGTTGTAAACTGTCTTGATGTAATGGAATGACAGATGCCAAAGATCTACAACAGGAATGGAAAAGTGGTCATGTCATCAAATTTAAGAATTTTTTGAAGAGTGTAAATGGTAACGTCTTGTAGATGTCAGCTCTTATTCTGATTTTCCACATACCAAAGTTGCCCATGTATATTAAAGGCTTTATTCGTCTTAAAGTTAGACCCTACATACCCACTTTGTGGGGTGTTAAAATGTCAACCCTTGCGGTCACATCTCTGTGGTTTGCAAAGGTCAGGCTATATGCAGAAGATGCTGTTCAGCTGATAGAAGTTAGGCACTCATTGCATTGGCTACACTTACATACCTGTGTGTAAATTTCTCCCAAAACCATCCAGTTTTGAGCAAAGATTATCGAGTATTCCAAGAAGATAAGAAAATCTGGGAGATAAAGGTTACACAACCCACCTTCTCTGAGGCGACGAAGATGTTTAATACCACATAGCCACCCACTTTCGTGAAATCATTCTCCTCAACATTGAAGCAGCTTGTATCAAAGACTAGTGCTGTTACCCAGACTCCTGAACAGAACACAACAACATGCAACTGTGAATGTACTTAAAACCCTGATGGTTGCACCAGCAACTGTGCAAACAACTGAAACAATGGTGACAGGAAGATGTGTTGTCAAGAAGAAAAAAATATACACACACTGTACACTGAAAAAGAGGAACAGAAAAATGTTGCTGTTGAAACAGTCTTACTGCTGTCTCCGACATCCTAGTTGGGAACGAAAAACGACAGGTCAAAAAGATCATATTCAAAACCATCAGACCATGAATTTGGTCCTGTCTTGCCAACCAAATGAAGACAATAGCTACAGTGGTATGGAGGTTGACATGAGGGAACTAGTACGTCCTTCAAGTAACTCCTTCCACCGTCGCTCCACCCCCAATACGCTGCAGTGGAACACAAATGGGTTCAGGAAATGTGGAGGATTGAAACTATATTACAATGGGTCTGTATTAACTCCTCTTCAGTTATTTGATTCATACGAATAGGGTGTGAAGAGCATGACTAGGACTTCATTCAACATGCATAAACAGGAAGGCACAACAACTCTCAATTATTTTCGAGAAAATTGAGTTTGAAAATTTTAGACATGCTTATATATGGTGCACGATTCTACAGCTGAGCAAAGAAGCACGTAGTTTGATAAGTGCAACATCTCTGGATCAAAACTCATTGTCGGTACTCTTCCCTGCCGCCCTGCCCCCCTCCCCTCCCCATTCTCACTTAACTCTTAACAGCAGATACATGTGGTATGCCATGAAATTGTGTGGTGACCGAGAACCATTTATGAAAGTAACGTTTTGTAATAGACACAAGAATTTGACTTTCATTAAAAATCCTGTATGTCACAATAATGCCCATATTTCTATGATCAGTATTGTCCTTATTCATAAGACATAATACCTGTCACAAATGTAGATACAATAATATAAATAATATGATTATACTGATTTGATTCAAAGTTTTTGTACTTCCTTTTTTTAATTTCCAATCCCCATATGAATTTTTTTCTCCTTTTTTCTGGTTAAAGATGTGAAAATAATTAAGTATGAATTAACTACTGATAATTTGCACAGTCATAAACTATTGCTAGAATTATATGGGAATGGAAAAAATAGGCAGCAGCAGGGAGTTCAATCTAAAGCCCTCATGCATTTAAAACTAAGCGCATACCCGCTCAGCTATGAATTATTGGAATATAAGCAACCATACAAAGTATATAAGTAGTCGTAAAATTTTCGAATTTGATTTTCTCAGAAATGGTTTAGAGCTGTGTCTTCCTGTGTACATATGTTGAGGTTCTAAGCATGGTCTACACACCCTGTCAATTTAAATCAAATTGGCAAGGGAAAGTTTGTACAGTCCCCTTGTCAGTGCCTCCAGTACGCAGATTTTGAATTGTCTTAAGCCCCTTAGCTGTATTGCTGCATCCTCCACAAAAAGTATGACTTAAGCGGAGAGAGAACTACAGGATATATGACTATTTTCATAAATAACGCATACCACTCCTCGCCTTTTCTGTACAAACAGTCACTGTCTCCGTGTGTAGGTTGACAGTATGTGCACTCTACTTGCCCCCACTTGAGGTTCTAGATGAAGAGGCTCTCACTGAACTCCTTGCTCATCTCTTCCACCCTTGCTTCCGTGTGGAGATTTTAATGCATTTAATGTACTTTGGGACACTGCAATCATATGCTCCAGGGGTAGAGCCATTTAAGGCCTATTAATCTGTTCAATAGGGGGAAGAGCACACACTTCATTACTGCAATAGGATTGTTAACTGTTATCAATCTCTGGGTGTGCAGTCAAGCCTTCACAAGCATTGCAGTGACTTGCACTCAAGTGATCACGTCTCAATCTGAATTGAAAATGCCATGATGGCTGTACAGTAAGGCAGACTGGATGCTGTGCAGCCAACTTTCTGTATTTGAATTCTGTGGCACTGTCTAAGAATGGGTGAATCATATTGTCAATACAATCCACCATGCTGCTGAAGTATCCATTCCACAATCCAAAGGACATCTAAAATCTCCCTTGGTAGAGTGACAAATGCTGCTACACAGCCAGAGACAGGCAGAAAGTTTGGTGTAGTGTAAGTACCTGTCAGCTGCAGAAAAGCTTCACAGTCTTTCGGGTAACAAGTGTGAAAATCACTAAATTATTAGATGAAGCAAGAAGAGTTTGTGACACCAAGTCCTGAACACCATAAACTGTTCCACCAAAAGTATAGTTGTATAGGTGCCCATCGGGAGAACTTCTGGAAGAAATGGTACATACCCAGTGGCTGCTGTAATGCGGAACAAAGTCTTCAGAGCACCCTGTGGGGCATTTCCCAGACAGTGGTGGGATATTTTGCCAGAGTTAACTGCCACTACCAATCAGAATCAGCCATGCAGTCTGAGGCGCCTTGCCAAGGTTTGCGCGGCTCCCCTGGTAGGAGGCCACTTAGAGGGATGGTTTGGACTTCATTCTCACCCATCTTTGATAATACAACTGCCTCTTGTTTGTAAGAAACCTGGATGTTTCATTATCTGCAACTGATGCTGCATCACCTGGTCACAATAGGGTCCAGTATATAGCTTCTTACAGCACCTCATAGGTCGAAGCAAAGAAATCCTCCTTGCCCTTTTTCACCTTATTTGGATGTCAGGTCACTTTCCCAACTTGCAGATAGGGGCCGTTTTAATTCCAGTCATAAAACGTGCAGAGGACTGTACTTTCCCAAGTAGGTGTCACATGGTTGCCCTCACTGGCTGTGTGGGGAACACCTCAGAGCAAATGATCAGTGATGCTTGTCTGGATCTTAGAATCCAGACAGCTTCTTAATAACTTTCAGTGTGTCTCAAGAGATATTATTCTCTCTCTGATAACTTAGTCCTCCTGGAAGCAACTATACAACAGGCTTTCCTCTACAGGCATCACTTAATATATTTTTTGACATCGAGAAGGGCTTGGATACTACTTGGAAGCAAAATAACCTCAAACAGATCCATGAGTGGGATGTCTTCCCATCTTTATGTGCCCCTTTCTCCCAACACATTTTTTTGAAATACTGAGTTGTTAACATCCTCTGTAATCACTTTAGACAAAATAATGGTGTTCCCCAAGATAGTGTTTTAAGGGTGACTATCTTTGCTATGGCTCGTAATAATATACATTCAACAATAAAAAGTTGTCTAGTGCTCTGTGTGTATGGAGGACTTCTTCATCTTTTGTTCTGTCTATTTTAGCAATTCACGTTGTGCTTTTAACTTTCCTCATCTGCGGGTGAGGGACACGGTTCTTGATTTTAAAAAAGACTGAGGTTTCTAGTCACGTATTTGATTTTAAACTTACCTCATTGCCACACCTAGCAACTTGAAGCACAGTCTCTAAAAGCTCTCAGTATTTTAAAATGTGTTAACCATAAGTTGTAGGGAGCAGACCGAACGTGGCTTGCTTATGAGTGCACGTTGGATGGGTCTGCAAGACCTTCCTACTTAAAAAAAACCAGTTGGCCTAGGTGCACCATGAAGGATTTAGACTGGCTGCTAGGCCTTAGAACCAGTCATATGAGAAAACTCTCTGATGATGCTGATGAACCACCGCTTAACTTCAGGCAGCGACTCCTCATGGTGTGACAATATCCACACCACAGTCATCCACATACCATACAGTTGCTTGCCCACCAATCAGAATACTTTAATAATAGACAGTGAGCAATGAGACCATGTGGGATATATGGAAAAGACTGCCATTTGGAGATGAGTGTGACTGATTTTAAAGTTTTACTTCAGGCTTGGAATAGATCTCTACTGTGGCTCCTGAAGTGGCTGAGAATTATTTTAGATTTTACTAATTGTAAGAACGATCACATTACAGATTTATCCTTTAAATCTACTTTATCTACTGTTTTCAAAAGGCATTACAGTTTTAAAGTAGTGTGCACTAATAATTCAGTGCAGGGAGACTTCTGAGGCTATTCAATAATGTTACCTGGCTGTGTCTACAGGACTCGCCACCAAAATGAATACACTGTATTTACTGCAGGGCTCCCTTGATGCTGAAGGCACTGGAGCAGATGAGTTTCTCATTTTCCACCCTTAGTGCTCCACAAGCATTGCAACAAATGTAACTAGTAGAGAAAATGATATAAACAATACAGGACAAACTACTACTTCTTTAGCAGAAGTAAGGGAAGTGCTGGATACCAGGGGCATTGGGAGAAGTTTGTGAAATGAGCAAACAGCCAGGAGTGAACATGACATGAAACAGTGTCCATTCCCGTGCATGATGTCATTTTGTTGTTGAGTAAGAGAGTTACAACTATGGCAGGAGGAGTGCCCGATCACGAGGGACAGTAAATTGTGGCTGGTGAAGCCAACTACCTGGCCATTGCATACCTCATACTGGTGTCTCCATTGGGATGAAGTAACCCTAACCTGTCTCGAAATAGGGCCCTGGCCCCCAGCAGCTCTGTCCCCTGACACATGGCTTCGTACTCTAATGAGTGGAGTGCACCCTCCCTCTGCCCCTCCCCCTCCCCTGCTCCCCATTTGTGATGTCTGTGACACACAACTCCTCATACACCACATTTTAACCAAGTGCATATATTGTGAGGGGAGGGCAGAAGTGAATTTAGGTGGAGATATGCCCTCTATTGTAGGTATGATGAGACAAGTGTGGTAACACTTTTAAAAATTTTGTGGTGTCTGGACTCCAGCCTAACCTTCCAGACTGAAGGTTTAGTATGTTGCATGGTGGCTGGCACATTCTTTTCATCCCAGCGATTAAACAGCCACAGGTATCTGAAGTACTATTTTAATTCTTTCTGCTGCTTTTACTTTTTTTATTGTAAGTTTTAGAACGGACAGTGTGTTTGATTTGTGTGTGTGTGTGTGTGTGTGTGTGTGTGTGTGTGTGTGTGTGTGATTCTTAGCAGTCTTTATTTTTTAAAATGCATTTGAAGTTTTATTATTCTGCCATTTTTATCTACTCTTTTGTCATAAAATTTTAGTACAGGTGCTAAAAGCTTTGCTTCTGTGCATGCTTTTGCTATCCACTGTTCGGTGGCATATTCTGGCAAACCCATGCCTCATCACAAGTCCTTGTTTAAAAGAAATAGTATTCCTTCGTACACAAAGTGATTTCAGGGTCACTGAGATGTCTTTCGTAACCTTCCTTTGTGCCTCACTAAGGGAATTGGACCATGCATAGCCAATGTGAGAATAATGTGAGCTATCCCTGCACTTAACTCATCGCCAATGAAGTCTCAAGGACAGCTAAATGCTGTGTACCTCCGCAGGCTTCCAAAGTGCTATAATGCCATCATTAGTAATGCTTTAATGTGCTTGAGGTTCATAAGGTTTGTTTCCAACAGCGTCATAACCACTGCAAAATGTTTGGTCCAGTCCAGACAATTGTGTTCCAGTCAGTATGTCATGTGCAAACATTCTTTACACTCTGGCCAAAATATTTTGAGTTTTGTAGCTTTAACTGGTCCGCTGCTCTTGGTCTTGCGGTAGTGTTCTCGCTTCCTGAGCATGGGGTCCCGGGTTCGAATCCCGGTGGGGTCAGTTATTTTCCCTGCCTTGAGATGACTGGATGTTGTTGTGTCATCATCATCATCATCATCATCATTCATCCCCATTATGGTCAGAGGAAGGCAATGGCAAACCACCTCCACTAGGATCTTGCCTAGTACGGCGGTGCAGGTCTCCCGCATCGTTCCCCTATGCTCTGTCACCAAGTATGGGACTTCATCATCATCAACTTTAACTGATAGTAAAACAAGTAAGGCATTGCTAAATGGAGGTATGTAAATTGCGCACACTCAATTTAGTTACTGACGATAAAACATCTGCTGGTGTACACCAAAAATGCTTGGCCAATTCCAGGTAATTGCTCACATCCTAAGAACCACGTATTTCTGATGTCTCTTTCCATGACCAAGCCATGCAAGTTCTTTTGAATTGTTCCTGTTGGTGACTTTTTCTAGATTATGTAGCATTTTTGAAAGTGCGAAGGGCACAGAAACTGTACTTATTGCTAAGTTATGTCTTTTGTATTAGGCAAACTGTACTCTAATTGTATTGCTAGCCTTTTGCATTGGACAGTGTTAAATACATTGTTAGATAAGGATATGAAACTGGTGGTGACATTTGTGTACACAACTAGACCCACATTAAAATTATGGACATTCCAGTATGAAAGCAATAAACAAAAGCAAAGAAAAGCAACCACAGTTTGTTGCTGATTGATGCACGGTGGATAATCACTTGATTGTGGCCACATATCAAACAGTTTAAGTTGAGTAGTTGCCTTTCCTCATTGTGTGTTGAACCAAACCCCTTACTTGGTCACCAAATTGCCATGGCCTCACAAAGTGAAAATTTTTCGTGCTGATCATGGTTGTGATAACTGATAATATTATTCACATTATGAAAAATGGTTCATATATTTAATTAAGGTAACCAGAATTAATGTTATTAGTTGTGAACGAGCGTATTGCTTCATGTAAAGTATAATTGACGATTCCAAAGAAGTGTAGTGGGTTGTGTGGTAATTATTGGGCTTTGTACTGTACCTTATTGAAGTTTTTGTAACTGTGTTGATATTGTTCTTGTAGTTCTGCAGCCTGCTGTACCAAGGGATATTCATACGTCTTCGGTGCTCAAACAAAAGAAAGACTATTATGAAATCTTAGGTGTTCCTCGAAATGCATCTTCAAGGGAAATTAAAGCAGCATATTACAAATTAGCGAAACGGTACCATCCAGATACGAACAAAACTGATCCTGATGCAGGAAAAAAATTCCATGAGGTATCAGAGGCATATGAGGTAAGACATTAAGTCACCATTATTTTTTAACAGATCTACTTATGATTGGCAATGATGACTTTTTAAATTAATGTGACTTTACTGTAAATCACTTTGTTCATTAACTGGTTCCATGTAACTCTTGTCTTTCATCATTTATTTATTCCTAAAGAAAATAACCTAACCAAGGATGTTTCAAATGTTACACAAATCAAATGTCTCCATGCTAAAGCTGTTTGATGGATACCATTTTTGCCATAACCTAAGGATGGCATTAATAGGTTACATTTTGGCAAAGAACAAAGAAACTAAGATTATAATAAAGTAAAATTATTTGAATTGTGATGTTTTTGCTGTGTGACAACTGCTCCATTAAATTTGGGACTGCAGCGACATACACTGTATTTTTTCTTCTAATATTTGGCCATATAGCCTGCCTTACAGCAGTCTTCAGACACTGAAGCTATAGCACTTACGTTCCATTGTTTTAAATGACAGTTACACAAGACCAGAGGTTGGTGCCAAAGAGTATGCAAAAACTAAACCTGAGGCTACACAGTTGATCCATCCTGGGATGTCATTGTATCATTATTAGCAGCACTTTAGTGATATCTTTGTGAGTTTATTAAAGAAAGCACCAGGTTCCATGATTTTTCAGGGTTGAAACTGCTATCCCTGTTAGTTAAATTGTTTACCAAACAAATTTCAGCTGTTTCTTTCACCATCAAAATGAAATTAACTCGGCACTAGAATTTAGTCATTACCATACTGCGTAGGGTGACTGGTGTTTGTGCAGTGCTCTGCCACAGCCAATTTACTTGGCTGTATAAGCTGGGTGTACCTATATTGTTCCATGCATCTTTCATACACTCTTGAGTCATCCGCCCAGAGAATGAAAGGCCACACTAGCAGGGGACCTTGTAAACCACTGTCTTTCATAGTCTTAAGTCATCTTTGATGGAACCCAAAAGTGCTTCTGTCTTCAGTGGAAGGTAAAAAGTCACTTTGTGTGTTTGGTGAGACTCTTAACCTATATTTAGTGACAGATTTCCCACATATGACTGGAATACCGTGGATTTAACTCACTCTCTCTCTCTCTCTCTCTCTCTCTCTCTCTCTCTCTCTCTCTCTCTCTCTCTCTCTCTGACTTCTTATTCCTTATGTTCACCTTAGGTTTCAACCTTGTTAAGACATTTTGTGGCATCAACATATGTTTTATTTAATAATGAATTTTGTGAACAAAGTGATGGTGTCACCATAGGTAGTCCCTTGTCGCCCTTGGTGGCCATTTGGTTTATGGAGGAGGACTTTGAGGGAAAGACACAGTATTTTGGAGATTGTTGATGATATGTTTGTATTGTGGCCCCTTGTAAGAGTAAGTTACAAGAATTTTTAAACCATCTAAATTCAGTTCATGAAAAAATTCAATTTGCAGTGGGTATCAAAAAAGGAGGGAATCTTCCATTTCTGAAAGTTAAGTTCATTGCAAAGTTGATGGTACCTTGGAACATGCAGCTTATCAGAAGCCAACTTGTGCAGTCTTATATTTACATGTAAATAGGTACCACTACCCTTTGTAGATGATGAGTGTCCTCAGAACTTTGATTCACAGAGCCCATAACATTGATGATGAGAGCAGACTGCAGGATGAGCGTCTACACTTAAAAAGAGTTTTTGAAGCAAGTGCAGATCTGTAACACACCATGAATAAGGTGGATACAGGAAACTAGGAACAAGACATAAGTTAAATCCATGGCTTTCCTGCTGTATATGGGAAACCATTAAAAATAGGTTGAATTCTCACCAAGGACAAAGTGAAAACGATTTTTCATCCTCCACTAAAGACAACAGCACTTTTTGGTTCTGTCAGAAATGACTTGAAGTTCAGTAGGGCTGGAGTTAACTAGTTTCCCTGTGAATGTGGGCTTTCTTACATAGGGCGAACAACTTGTACAGTCCATGCAAGACGCATAGAGCATGGTAGGTACTGCCAGCTCTTACGCCCCAGTAAATTGGCTGTGGCAGAGCACTGCATTGACACTGGTCACTCTGTGAAGTAGGAATATTTCAAAATTCTAATGTTGACTTCAACTGAGGTGCTCTTTCGCTTTCAGCTAATAAAATCAGTGTTAAAATTTGAGGTCAGAACAGCAGAGGGCTGGACAAATGTGCAACGTAGAAGACATTTTGGCTGGAACACATGTCTAAGGGGTGTTTATATATCGTTCCATTTATCACCCTTTGGCCAACTTGGCTGTAGAATTTTTAGGATTTTTTCTGAGTTTTCTAGCAATTGATGAGATTTTCAAAACAGGGCAACATTTGTAAATAAAATTAATAAAATAAGATGGTTGAGTAACCGAAGACAAGTATTTATCAAGATTGAACAAATGTTATTTTATTAAATGAAACTGAATTCACCTGAAAATGGTGGCCTCACAATAAAAGAAATAAGGCAAAGAGTTTTTACAAGAATATCCTGTCAGGAATGTTCATATAAGTGTAGTAAAGATAGCAGTACATTATATCTGATCAAAGCAAGCTCAACAAAGCATCCATCACAAGTGGTGACTCAGTTTCGAAGTCCAGAAGCACCTTAACTTCATGAGAATCGGAAATTAAAGATCATTAATTAATTCTGTAGTAATTGAAAAGCATTAATACAACTGCCCGAAAATATCTATTTAGTTTCTCATCAGTGCTTGTAGTTCATGAGAAATTAATTTAAGCAGGCTTTAGTTCACTGCAGCACATTGACACACTGCAAAATGTAATGCTTCAGTGTCAAACATCCATCAAAAATTAAAGCTCCGACAGTCTGTGAAGAGCTATCTGCCACAAATGATGAATCAGAAGAAGAGTTCAACACAGTCTAAAATTTGAAGTCTTTCACACTCTGTGGTTAATACGCTGCACAAAATCTCTCAGGAGCACTGGTTATTCTGAAGTCACCACCAAGACTGTTATCATGAGTGAGGCTCTAAATAAGCAATTGAAATTAATTTGACAAAGAATTTAATGAAAGGAGATACAAATTTCAACCTGGATAAATTGTGGCCTCCTGCACTTTCTTTAATAAACTCGCAGAGACATTGCTACAGTGTAGCTAGTAATACTTTTATTTGTGCAGCTGCCAGTGGCTCACGCCCATGTGCAGAGCTGAAGTTGCATTTGAGCAGTGCCGTCTCCTGCTTCTGGCTACTTGGAGTGTGGTTGTTAGCTGTTTATATGCAGTGAACATAAGCTGTCAGAATCTACCAGAAAATATTTTTCTGGCACCCCAACGTACATTAACGTAATTGTGGAAGGCTGCAATAATAGAGGGTGTCCCACTCAAACCTCCCTGATTTCAAAGACCCAATGGAAAATGCACCACATTGTAGAGCATCTCAAAGAATTTATTTATTTATCACCAATACATCTCTACATGTGAACTGTTTGTAGCACGAAGAATATCGAGTCTAAATTCAATTTCTTGCCAAGTTCTTTGTAACATTTCCTCTGTTACTGTTGCAATCGCATTAGTGATACGATGTCAAAATGTAGGAATCTTGTTCACTTTGGTCACGTACATGTGGTCCTCATGAGTCCCCACATGAAGAAATCAAGGGGCGTAATGTCGGGTGAGCGTCATGGCCAGGCAATGGGTCATCTGCGTCTGATCCAACGATTGGGAAATTTCTTATCTAGGAACTTTCAAACAGACGTTGACCAATGACGCGGAGCTCCATCTTGTTGAAAAATGATTTTGGGTTGCAAGTCTTGTATTTGAGGGTACGCAAACTGCTCCAATATGTCCAGATACACTGACCCATTTACTGTTTGTTCCGTAAAGAAGAATAGTCCAACAATCCTGTCGTGCATTAGCCTGCACCAGAAGTTTAGTTCAGGGCTATCGCGAACATGTTCAATGACAACATGCAGATTTTGCAAACCCCAAATCCAAACATTATGCCTTTTGACCCTTCCTGGTAGATGAAAGGTTGCCCCATTTGAGAATAAACATCTTTCCAGGAAGCTGACATCCATATCAATACGCTGCAGCATATCCGCAGCAAATTGTTGTCGGCGTGGTTTGTCGTTCGGCGTCAGATGTTGCAGGCTTTGTACTTTGTAAGCACACATACAAAGACGCTGGTGAACTACACAATGCAATGTTGATCAGGGTACATCAAGTTGCCTAGATGCTTGACGAATTGACTTATGTGGGCTTCTGAGAAATGTTTGTCTGATGTCCTCCACTGCCTCCTGTGAAACTCCGTAACATGCACCACCAGAATGTTTCAGAACACTCCCTGTTGCCAGAAACTTCCTTTTTACCATTCCTTAATTGTTTTCACACCAGGTGGATCATATTCATACACACGGCGATAATTTCTTTGCACAGAAATTGGCGATTTTGTTTCTGCAAATCACACTACTGCTAGTGGGCACTCTTGTGGAGTTGCCATTTTCACTTCATGCGACCATGCTGCACTCTGGTGACATTACTTGGCACTTCTGATGTGGGAATATAAATTCTATGAGATGCTCTACAATGTGGTGCATTTTTCACTGTCATATCTACTGTGGTTTTTTCCTCCTGGGTCCTTGAAATTGGGAGATTTAACTGGGACACCCTGTATGTTATTAGTTTGTTTCTAATTTGCTTTTATTTACAAGTTATTAGCAGTGTTAATCCTCTTGTAGAACATTGAGCTCTCTCTCTCTCTCTCTCTCTCTCTCTCTCTCTCTCTCTCTATCAAAACATACATTTTGACATCTGTCAGGTACCTTTTCTAGGCTTTGCATGATTTCTGCTTTAAATTTACAGAATGCCATCCCTTGGTAAATTGTAGACTGAGAGAATACTGTGTTTTGTCATTGTAATACATTTTCCTTTGTTGATACATATTATATTTTGTGAAAACTTATTTTACAGCCTTACATGCCTCACTTTTATCTTGAAATAATTATTTAATGAGATAGATAAAAAATCTATTCACCAAGCGATGGCAGAAGACACACATAAGACGGTTGTAATTGGCGGGGTTTTGGGGACAGTGGCTCCTTCTTCAGGCAGAAGGGCTGAAGGGGAAGGAAAAGGGATGAAGGAAAAGGACTGGAGAGGTCTAGGAAAAGGGGTAGATTTCGGGAAAGTCACCCAGAACTGCAGGTCGGGGTGGACTTACCGTACGGGGTGAGGAGGAGAGTCTTTCCTTCTCATCCTGTATGGTAAGTCTTCTCTGACCCGCAGTTGAGTTAAGCATTGCTTTTCTCAGTACTGGTATTCAGATTGTAACACTGAAACTGACAAACTCTGCAATTTAGTTTTGGAATGATGGAATACAGTAGGGCATAAAAATAAATTTGGGCTTGACAAGTAGTGCTACAGGTGGCTGAGTGATGGAATTCCAAGCAGAAGTGGGGGCAAGAAGTGTTTGAGCAGCACAGACACCAGGCAAGCATAGGGTTCATACGTCGTCATACCTGTGCACATGCAGTAACGCCTATTTTTTGTCACTTGAAAGGAGCTTTATGGCAGCCGCTCAAACAAACCTGATACTTCTTCATCACAGGATGTATTGACCATGTAACCGAAGATTCAATTGATGCACACTCTTTGCCATTGGTCAGCCCCTCTGGCACTTCTGTACGTGTGGTTTGAAACAAGTGCTGTAACTTCAGTCTGTCAGCTTGTTCTAAAGATGACCGAAAGGTGTCTGGCCAAAAAATTAGAACAAATAAAGAACTCCAAAAGAGATAATGTGACTGCAATCCCAAAATGTATGGTAGGGATGGAAGAGGAGTTTGTCAAAGTTCTAAGCAACTTGGTGAGAAATGGCCAGGTTTTATCTACAGATACTGAAGAGCTAAGAAGTGAGAAATAATATTTCATTACTATTAGACAAAAATTTGCCATGTATAAAGCAATCACAAGATAGGAGAAAGATAAACAAAAACAAAAACCGGACAAGTATGAGTAGTAACTTCTCGGGCACAATGGCCTGGTGCAGGTCTTTCTATTGGATGGCACTTCGGCGACTTGTGTGCTCCCGACCTATCCCAGTGGCTGGGGAAAGGGGATGTACAGTCTTTCTGAATATTGAAATATGTGAAATAGTTGGTCAAATCTTGCATTGACTTAGAAGTTTAACTTTTTTACACTACCAAGGGACCATAGACCTTAGTGTTTGACATGAATTTCTACTTGATATCTATATCTTTTTCTGGGAAAAAGGGGGTGACAACAAATGGACAAACAGATGGGCAACAAATGGCCAAATATGTCATACTTCAGGGATTTTCATGTATCACTGTATTATTTACTCAAAAGGACAATTTTAAAAATCTTGAAGCTGTGGAATAATTCTATTCTTGACATTCTGGAATATTGAGGATTAGCCTACATTAGCATAAATTTAGGTGAAACTATATTTTCTTTCCCCACTCCCTGTCTCCTAGGTCTACACAGTGGTATCAGTCTCTTCACCATTCCATAACCACAAAATTTTATGATTGGTTCTTTCCAAACACTCGTTAATGTATACAATCAGCTCAGGTCATTTTTAGAATGTTTTGGTGAATATATGGTAGAAGTTATTTGGTAATCTCGTTGCTCAATATAATGACCTGCATGATTAATTTTCATTTGTTAATTTTATGGTATTCTTAGCAAATCCTTGGAAAAGAGGGGGGGGGGGGGGGGGGGGAGAGAAGCCACTGTGAGTTTTGAAGCAAGCTTTGAGGTTTTTTAGCAGTATTGTAAAGTGTATGTCTGCAGTATCATGCAGTTCTTACAAAAATAAAAAAATCATCATTTATCAACGAACTGTTACACTTCTGTAGCACAGACATGCACTTAACTAGAACATGTAAGAAATTTGCAGCTGGTCATGTTACATTAAACACTGTACAAAATTGTTTCATTAAAGTCTGACTGACATTTTGTTTTCTGCACTGAAATCATGAGTGTTTAAATATGGACTCATTAGGGGCCGAAAATATTAACTGTCTTGCTATTGACAGTGATTGGACTTGACATAAACACAAGGCATTGTTATTAAGTAGTTCAGTACACCTAGAGCACAATGAGGGATGAACCACTGTGTTTTGGTTTGCAGCTTTATATTGGAGAGGTTTCAGATTTACTCTTGGTTTAATGCAATGGTTGCCAGTGTGTGAGCTAAACACAACCACAGAGGTGAAAATTTTTTTCTACATGTTTTTGTTTATATGCCTTCCTTTTTCCACATTTGCAGTTATACAAGGGTCATTCTATGTCAAATCACCCAGATGTTGCAGAATTTGTAACCCTCCATCTCAGATTTTCATGAAACTTTGTATATTAGCTTATAACCATAACATAAGAACTTCGGGAAATTCTTTTTTGTCTCAGATTAAAACTTTTTTTATTTTATTTTGAATTTTCATTATAGTTATGTTCTGATAATTTGGTTCTGTGAGAATGTCCATTCAAAGTGGTACATATACTCATAACTCAGGTGTGTATGAAGCTTTTGATTTTGAATTTTTTCAGAAGTTAAGAGAGGCTTTCATTTAAAAGAATGTATTTATTTAAGCAGTAAAGTTACAAAGAAAATTACAAAAAATATTAATGTACGATAGGTCCAATTCCTAAGCAAAAAGGAGGTAAAGATTGTCACTTATTTTTACCAAAATGATGGATGTACTCGAATGTTACCAAGAGCAAAAGATAAAGTTAGCACTCAATGTGTATGCCACCTAAGGAAACTATAATATTGTTTTAAATGAGAGAACCCAAACATTAACGTCGGTTTTTTAAAATTTTGTTCACTAAGATCAAAGTGGTTGTATTTTAGCTTGTGCTGCAGGCACTAATTCAGTGTGTGTCTGGTATCCACTTAAATGTAAAACTGCTTTTCGATGCGGACACATTCAAGAAACATATAAAGAACTTATAAAATTTCTTGTATGTGACTCAGTAAACTACGACTGCATTCTTAACCACTGTGATTATTGCTCCGATGATGAAAATTAGAATTTTTGACATATAGATGATGATGATGATGATGATGATGATGATATTGACTACAGAAAGTGGATTAACACGAATCATCGGACTGAATTCGTAAAGCAATCTGAAATTATTGATGAATACAGTGATTTTTCAGTAACAAAATGACGGGTGCTTAAACCACACTCATTTATCTCTAAGTGTCAAGCAAGTATCCTGAAAAATATGAAAGAAAAATCTAACCCCAGAAAAAGCAGTGCTGTTAGTTGACTGTCGAAAACTAGTTATGTAATTCAGAATGAAATCCAGAGTTACCACTGGGCAAGAAGCAGCTGTATAATCCATCCTGTTTGTGTTTATGTGATAAATGAGGAAAATAAATTGATAATAGCAAAACATTGCTTTATAAGTGATGATATGGACCACAATGTAGGATTTGTAAATACTGTTCAGAAAGAAATGGTTCGGTAGTTGCTTGAACATTGCCCACAAGTCAAGAAGCTGCATTATTTCACTGATGGGTGTGCTGCTCAATAAAAAAGTATTAAAAGCTTTAAAAACTTGTTTGAACAGAAAAAATTATTTTTCCAATGACACTAAACTTTCATTTTTGTTACTAGCCATCTGTGTATGATGGATTGGGAGGAATGGAAAAACGTATATTGAGAAAAGCTATTCTTCAATTAGAAGATTTGCCTTCATCTAGAATCTATTGAAGGAGGAGATGTTGAACTACTCTTTTTTCCACCCACCTGGACTGTCAGTGTCGTTCTTTTGGTCTGAGAAGGAAGACTCTTGTTTTGTGCCTTTGGTAAATATTTTTTGTACTGTTGGTGTACCTGAATCAAGCACATTATGAAGAATGCACTACTTCAGTATGAAGTTAACAGAGTCTAACTTCTCACATGGATTCGAAACAGAGATGTTATTTAAACTTTCACGTGAGAACTCCAAGGATCTTCACTGCTCAACGTTAACGTTTTAAGTTCAAACATTTGTCTGCATAGAATAAAGGTCATTTAAAAATGCTCAATTAATACTGCTAAATAAAGTTGATAATAGTAATGAAAATATTTCAATGAAAATTTTAACTTTTGGCTCTGTGCTTTTTTGTTGTAACAAAACGTGAGACATGTAATAAGGCTTAGCAGTCTACGTGATGTGCTTTAAAAGATCTTCTGATCATTGTTGCAAATACTTTAATATATAAATGAAAATACTATGTCTGTCAAAACCGTGCTGTTTTTTGTTTCTAATCATGTCGTATTTGAGTTTCAATAACAAACTGGGCAGATAACATTTCTGTCTAAAAGTGCTGTGAATATTGAAGAAGTCATTGTTTGGGCCATAACAATTTGAGTTGATTTTCTATATTATCAGAAGTTGAACGGAGTTATTAAATTCTTTTTCCGACCATGATGTGGAAAGTTAGCTAATAAATGCAATCAAACTGGGAGGCTTCAGATACAGTCTAAGCTTTCTGAAAACTTTACCATATTTTCCTTCAAAAACAGTTTAAAACATATGGAAGAAATTGTACACCAGTTATTACCATACCAAGAGTAATAAGTAAAAAAATTCATGAAAATCTGAGGCAGTGGGTGGCAGGCCCAGATGAACTTTGCTAGGGAGGAACCGTTGTTCATCAAAGTAAAAAGTTTTTTTATTTCTGATTTATTTGTGTGTCTATTCACAGCAAACCCACAAAAATTTTTATTTTATTAGATAGCCTACAACCTTGGGAATTATTTAAGACCAAAACTAGCGTCCCACCAGGTTGGAGGAGAAATATAAGTGTTTTTCAACATCTTCGTAATTTTTGTAGAAATTTGAAAGTGACTTATATGAATGTTTTTTGTAATTTTCTTTGTAACTTTACTGCTTAAATAAATACATTATTGTTATCTGTATGCCTCTCTTAACTCCTGAAAAAATTGCAAAACAAAAGCTTGATATACACCTGAGTTATGAGTATTCGTCTAGATAAGTACCTCTTTGCATGAACATTCTTGCAGAGGCAAATGATTACTATATTCAAAATTCAGTATAAAAAAGTTCTAGTCAGAGATGAAGTAAAATTTTTAGAGGTTCTTACGTTCAAAGTATAAACAAATATATGTTTAATGAAAATCTAAGATGGTGGATGATATGAACTGGGTGATTTAACATGGAATGACACACAAGTAATATAAGCTACAACTGGCTTTTGCGACTGTAATAAAAGTTTTAATACTTTTATTAGGTTCCTAAATCTTGGTTATAGCTTATGTTACCTTTTTCCGAATGGACTTTAACTCTGAGGACATGTTAAGGCATTTTGTGTCACGCACAAGTGCCGGTTTTGAGTAAACAAAGCCATATCTATGTAAAAGAGTGTTCTATTGGGAGTCATTCCTTATCAAGTTGCCTATTTTGGGACATTTCCATGATCAACCATCACAGATTTCAATGAAATTTTATATGGACATTCACACGTCCAAATAAACAGTAGTAAAGTTTAATGCTCATCAAAACAGTACTGGTTGAGATATAGTCACCTGTTTGACTCCATGCTCAACATTGTATGGTGTGAGAGTGAATTTCTGGCAGCTTTGAGCTGTAATATATTATCTTGAAGGAAATGAAATTTGACCATCTTATACAACTTTATGTATTGTCTTAAGGATAATAATGAAAAGAATTTTACAAGTCATATTAAGCCAGAAAATTTCGTGCAAAATTGACCAAAAAATTTAAGAGATTAGTATCTTTTATCTCAGGAACAAAAGGTATGATGAATGTGAAACTTGGCATATAGTAACCTAACAACACAAAGTCCTCAGATCAGATATAGAGTTTCATGTATGTACCACTTTCCAATACAGTAAAAATCAATTGCAAATTTGAAGATTTTTATAAAAACGTCAAAAATCCAGTATTTTAGACCTAGATTTTGCAAAAACTGTGATCTGTGAAACTTTTGAAACTGGGCTCATTAGAAAAACAGTGTTTTTAACAGCAATAAAAGTTTTTTTTATTATACAATGTGGGATAACAATGCTAGACTGAATCAAAGTTGGGTACGAAAATCAAGGCATGAAAAAATGTAACAGATTCTCATATCTCGTGGAGTAAATGCATGCTGAATGTGAAACTTAATACACAATAGGCTGGTAGGGCAAGGATGTAAAACACAAAATTTCGTTCACCTACTATTTTCCAGTAATCTACAAATTCATTAAAACTGTAATGATTTTTGTGAAAAGGTGAAAATAGGGTAAATTAGACATTTCATTTAGAAACATGGTTTTCTATCAAAGTTTAAAAATCGGTCTTATTGGAAACATATTTCAAGCACACCCCCACTCCCCCTTCCCCTCTCAGAACAGTGGATTTAATTTCTAACACGAGTTAACAATAAGTAATTAAATTAAGCAAATTAACCAGAAAAATCACATTGTAAATAAAGTTTTAACTTTGACTTCTTATATCTTGTTAATTAAAGGCATTATAAATGCTGTGGCCACCCATTTCAGACATCGTAGCGCCTACTGCATCGGCATCCCACTTCAGCAGTGACAAGTTGGTTTACAAGTTTCCCGTATTTGCTCAGTAGTTCTCTACTATGGCAGATGGTATTCCAGGTATTGATGAACCCTCAGTGTGAGTCACAGCGCTGTTGAAATGTATGCAACAAACGAAAAACGAACGAGCTCAATATTCAGCGTTTACAGGTGATGTTAACACCCCCCCCCCCCCCCCCCCCCCCCCCCCCCCCCGCCTGCTTTCCTCTCTTTAGGGTGCCTATGCAGGGGTCCCACCCAGCTTCCCTACTTCTGGGGCTCAGTGCCACGCCCCCTGCGTTTCCCAAGTTCGACAAATCCATTGAGCCATGGGGCAACTACATGGCTTGTATGGAGCAACACGTTATTGCTCATGATGTCACTGCTGATTTTCAGGTCATGCATTTTTTCTCACCTATGTGGGTCTGGAAGTTATTACCTTCTGCAACGGTTGCACCCCAATACAGAACCTTTAGACGTTGACTTGCAGCCTATTGGATTACTTAGACTCTCAGGTCCACATGGCTGCGGCACTTCTTAAGTTCTTCTGTTGTGAAAAGCTTCCCATGCATCCATAGAGGGAATGGATTGCTACGCTGCAAGGTCTATCCCGTGACTGTCGTTTTTTTCTGTGGCAACCCCCATTGCAAGCAATCTTTTGGTTCGGCACTCGTTTGTGATATGATTCTTGTCCATGCCCTGGATGATACTCTACAGACTGATCTTCTGAAGCTGAAATATCCCTCTTGAGACACCTGTTTATCTATCATCCATGCTCGTAAGTAGTCCTTTCGCTCTGCTTCCACGCTGCAGTCCCTGGTGCAGCTCTTTGCTGCCCGCTCCCCGCAACGCCAGTTCACGTCACTTCAGCCGATGCAGCACCACTGGGGGGGGGGCTCCCTCCTGAGGCCGCGCCCACCCTCCAGGACCAGGACCGGGGCACCAGTCTCCACTGGCACCAGTGGCGGCAGCAGCAGCAGCAGCAGCAACAACAACAACAACAACAACAACAACAACAACAACGGTTGCCCTTCTGTTGTCAATGCTTTGTCATACATCACAGGCAAGATTGCCGCTTCTGGAGGGTAACCTTTTCGGCATGCGGAAAACAGGGTCACAAAGTCAAGGTCTGTTGATTGGCATTGTTGATGTCCATGGACCACACTGCTTTGGATGCCTCCGACTCCGTGGTGGATGAGATGGACTCGCTGCCGCCAGTTTATTTTGTGCAGTTGGTTTTTCCGCACACAACGGCAGCGATCACTCTGACTGTACGGGTGGACGACACTCCTCTGCCTTTTCAAGCAGATACAGGGTCCTCTGCCACCTTCATCAGTGAGGATTCCTACCGTCAGTTGGGTTCAGCGCCTCTTCGTTTGTTTCATACTTCGCTGAAGAGCTACAGCAATGACATCATCTGACTACAGAGGTGGTTTTTGGCTCGGGTCCAGTACCTCACTCACAATGTCACAGCCCGGGTTTTGGTCATCGCTACCCCCAAGGCCACCAACTTATTGGGAATGGATCTTTTTCCCTTACTGGGCCTCGAGATACCTGACTTGGTCTGGCCGTCCAGTCGTTGTTGGCAGACGATCACTTGCAGCAGCTTCTAGATGACTTCACACAATTATTCTCTGCCACATCTCTGGGGGTCTCTGCCACATCTCCGGTGGTCCCGAAGTTCCCCAAGGCCCGCGGTACTATTCGCCCTCTGTAGCAGACTACAGAAGGAGCTTCTTCGCCTAGAGGTTCAGGGCATCCTGACCCCGGTTTCCCATAGTCTTTGGGCTACACCCATCATGGTCCGTGAGAAGTCGAAAGTCGAATGGATCTCTTCACTTTTGTGGGGATTTTAAGGCCACTGTCAATGCTCAGTCTGTTATTGACTCCTATCCCATACCCATGGTTGATGACATCCTGTCCAGTTTGGCTTGTTGCAAGATGTTTCCCAAAATTGACCTGCGGGAAGTCTACCTCCAGTTGTCTTTGGACGAGTCGTCGAAAATGATCTTGGTAATCAATACCCCTTTTGGGCTTTTCCGGGGTCGTCAGTGCTTTGCCCATCTTCCAGCACTATTTGGAAACATTGACAAGATACATTCTGGGGATGGCTAACTGCCTTGATGACATCTTACTCACTGGCATCTCCACCCCAGACTTAGCCTGGAACCTCTGGTGCCTCTTCCATGTTCTTCAGGGTGCCGGCAACAAGGATATATGTGTCCTTTTTTTTTGTTCCTCAGGTGACCTACCTCTGCCATGTTCTGAGCACTAATGGCATTTGACCGACACCCCAGTACATCGAGGCTATTCAGCAACTGCTGCCTCTGGAGGAACTCCTTCACCGCCTCCTGCCTAAGAATGTTACCTGGGACTGTTCGCCGGCTTGTGATAGTGCGTTCCACCATCTGAAATCTCTTCTGACGCTTTGCTTTGTCCCTTATGACCCCACCAAGCCTCTCACATTGGTTGCCAATGCGTCAGACTAAGGTAGGGGGGCCATCTTGTCTCACATCATCGATGGAGTCGAGCTCACAGTGGCCTTCATTTCCAAAGTGGCTCAGCGTAGCTATAGCCAAATTGAGGTGTTAGTTTTGGCCATCATCTTTGGGCTTAAGAAATTTCTTGATTTGATCTACGGCCATCGCTTCACCTTATACACCGATCACAAGCCTCTGGTCTCATTGTTCAGCGCTACATCTGCTGTCCCCACAAGGACTGCTTGCCGCCTCGACCGCTGGGCCATGTTTCTTGTGGACTGTTCCTACAGCATCCGTTTTCGGGCCACAGCTCTTCATGGCAACCCAGATCTCCTCTCTCGTCCCTGTGGGGGCCGACCATGAGTTTGATGCTGACTTTGTTGCCTGCTTCCACCTGAATGACACCGCTGCCGAGGCAGTGGCTGATTTGCTGCTGGATGCCATGCTAGTTGCATGGCAGACCTGACCCTCCAGGCGCTGATGCACCACTTTCAGCATGGGTGGCCGTCGGACTGTCGTGAGCTGCTGCAGCCAGAGGTCTGCCGCCAGGACCTGTCTGGGTGATAATGATCGGTGGTGAGTTGTGCTGCTGCCCTTCCTCCACCAGCAGGCCTAGGAGCTCCTGCACTTTGGTCATTGGGGGGTTGTCCTGACGAAGCAGCTTGCCTGCCAGGATGCCTACTGGAGGGGGATGAACACCGCCGTCACCCGCATGGTGGCGCCATGTCCCTCTTGTCAACCCCCTCGATGCCTGTTCCCGTTGTGTCCTGCTGCTTCTCCTTGGTCCCGTTTGCACTTCGATTTCGCGGGCCCGTTCCTCGGCTCCTCCTGGCTTATCCTTGTGAACACAGGCAGTGGTTTTCCTTATTTCTCTCGTATGTCCTCCACGATGTCTGCCAATACCATCCAAGCTCTTTCCTGCATCTTTGCCATTGAGGGCCTTCCAGAGACGTTGGTGACCAACGATGGCCCTCAATTTACATCTGCTGAATTTACCTCCTCCTGCACCATCCTGGGCATCCAGTTGATTCACACCGCTCCCTTTCATCCTGCTGCATGTAGCGGATTAGCCAAACGGTTTGTCCATATTTTCAAAGTCCAGAAATCAAAATTGTGTCCCCAACACTCCCTGGATGACGCCCTTACCATCTTTCTTTCCTCCTATCGGTCCACTTTACAGGATGGGTCATCCCCAGCTGAAAAACTTCATTTCCGCTCTTATCGGTCCCCCTCGTCTCACCTGTTTTGGTATTCTCCCCACCCAGCTCCTCCGCATTTGGCACGGCTCCGTTTTTCTATGCAGGATCCAGTCTCGGTGATGGTGTTCACATGGAATTATCTCCGGTGGGTCCCTGCCAGGGTCTCGTCACTCATAAACTGCACTTTGGCAGCACCTCCCCCTCCCCCCCCCCCCCCCCTCTTCCCGTGTGGTCCACAGCCGGCTCCTCCGCCATCTCCAGGGCTGTCTGCCCTCAGGGATGATGGTGCTTCTCTCCCTGCTCGACTGCCACCTCCGCCATTGCCGCCGGTCACACCGCAGGAGGTGGATCATGCGCCTGCCATCCACCCACCCCACCCCCTCCCCCCTGCCCGGTCTCCTGTCGCCAACGGCTACAGGGCCGACGGCAAGATGAGCCTTTCACTCACCCTGGTGGATGGCGTCGGGGGTTCTGCAGAGGCCACCCACTTCAGGCATCTTAGGGCCTATTGCATTGGCATTCCATGTCACGTCCAACCGACATGTCATGCCTGCATCACAAGATGTACATTCACCAGGCAAACCTACATCGTATGTGTTGTCAACACAAATATCTACCAATGGCCACAACACAACATAACTCAACACCAGGTCTCTAGCAGTGGCTGCCAAGGACTGCCACCTGTTCGCAGAGCCTGAAGAACAGCTTGACCACAAGTCGCAGCTAGCCCAGAAACTACTTGATACGCCAGGCATGTGATTGCAAATAGTTCCGGCAAATACATCCGCCAAATGGGCTTTATAAGGCGATGCACTACTTTCAAAGGGCAGTCCGACACACCGCTTGGAAGTATACGGAGCTGCCATCCCGGCCGCCACGGCTTGACCCCTCCTCTAGCTGTCCAATCTCTTGCTAATGGACTTGGTATAGTCAACGAACATCTTGACATTGTAGAATTGTTTGATTATGATCTGTCCCATTAAGATTCGGGTCTTTTCTATTATTATTCGTTATTTTACATTTGTGACGATCTGCAGTTTTGTTTTGGTGAGTCCAATAAATTGTTTTCGGACTTGTGTTTTCCGCATTTCTGTTCTGCTTCTGCAGATACTTCAGTAAAAATGAAACTTTGGACACAACTTAGCAACATAAGGTTTTCCAGTATAAAATATCTTTCATATATTGCTTTCCATATTTCTACAAAATCAGTTCAAATTTGGCTTTTGTGAAAATTACAAAAACAGATCACATTCTATTTTCTGTTAGAAATATATTTTCTGTAATTGTTTTTGAACTGATCATAATCAGAAGGAGCATGTTTTCATGCATTCAAAAAATCATGTTCAATTTTTCCATTGTGTGCTAACAATATCAGAAAATGATGGACAAATTTTAGGGAATGTATTAAGTGCAGCAAGCCACATTGCAGCAACTATCGACTATGTTTTGTTGCATATATTTTTTATTTGTATATTGATACATAATCGCTCGCAATATTGCATTGGTTGTCACTACGGGCTCAAGAACATAAATCGGCAAATCCATAGTCATAGGGATAACGCTGGATAGCTGTGCCATCCCAACCAAGGGTCGGTTTCTTCATTCAGGTTCTAAAGCCTGTAATTTGGTTTCTTCATTTAGGTTTCAAAGCCTTTTGGGGGTACCTGCCTGCTTACAAAGACATTTGTTAAGTACGTTATCTCCTCTGTTCATTGCTGGAAGACTATTGATGATTTAATTCAGCTGTTTCCATGGCAGGCAGCATGTAACATGTGATCAGGTGTATAATGTTAATGTTCTCTGTGGACCAGCACAATATGGTGAGATGTTACTAGTCAATATACAGATAAAAAAATATTCAACAAAACACAGTCAGCAGGTTACTGCAACGTGGGTTGTTGATGTGGTGCATTTCCTCGAATTTGTCCATCATTTTCTGGTGTTGTTTGCACATATTGGAAAATCAAATGTATTTTTCTGAATGCTTGAAAAAAGCTCGTTCTGACTTTGATTAGTTTGAAAACAATTGCAGGAACAGAATTTCTAAAAAAAAAAAAAAAAAAAAAAAAAAAAAATTGAACATTATCTGTTTTTGCAATTTTTGCGAAAGTCAAATTTGAGCTGATTTTGTAGAAATTTGGAAAGCGGTATGTGAATGGTATTTTATATTGAAGAACCTTATGTTGCTAAGTTGTGCCCAGAGTTTCACGTTAACCATGTCTTTAATTAATGAGATGTAAGAAGTCAAAGTTAAAACTTTATTCCAAGTGTGATTGTTCTTACAAATTTGCTTCATTTTATTCGAAGGGGGATTGGAGGGTGTTCCTGAAACATACATAAGACTGGTTTTTAAAATTTGGCAGAAAACTGTGTTTCTAAATGAAATGTCAAATATAAAGTATTTTCACCTTTTCACAAAAATTATTATATTTTTGATGAATTTGTAGATCATTGGAAAATAGTAGGTGAATGAAATTTTATATTCCACTTCCTTGAGCTACTGGCCTATTGTGTATTAAGTTTCATGTTCAGCATGCGTGTAAAAAATCTTCAACTTTTCATTTCATTTATTCAATATTGGAAAGTCTACATAAATGAAACTTTATATTTGAGAACCTTGTGTTGTTAGGTTACTATACGCCATGCTTCGTGTTCGTTGAGCCTTTAGTCCCAAACTTTGAAGTTTGTGGGCGATTTTGCCTGGAATTTTCTGGCTAAATACGGCTTGTAAAACTCTTTTCATTATTATTTGTAAGAGAACACAGGATGACAAAATTTCATTTCTTTCGATGTAATATTGCCCAAGATATAACAGCTCAAATTTATCAGTAATTCAGACTCGCTCTGTGCAAAGTCACACTTGGAGTCAAACAGGTGGCTGTATTTCAACCAGTATTGCTTGACAAACATTAAATTTACCAGTGTTCATTGTTGACATGTGAATGTTCACATAAAATTTCATCGAAATCCCCATTGGGAGCCCTATGTGGGTTGACGTGGAATAACGCTTGAGGAACCACTCATTCTTCTCTATATTTGTAGAGCAAATGGTCAACTTGTGTCCTCACTTTGTGTCAAAAAAATAGTTTTCTATTGAAACAGTTTGATTACTGAATAATACTTCCTGCACTCTACAGCAAGATATTCTCAGTTTACTTTAAGCCTTTTAATTATACGAATCTGATATTGGATGCACAGTTAACAATGGTGTATCAATGTTAGCTGAGTACACACTGATAGAAGGTGAGCGTATAACAAAACATATGCAGGTGTGCTATACTGTAGCAAAACTCAGTGTATGAAATTAAACACCAAGCAATAGTACTTCTATATCCATACTATCTGTAGCACACACATTGGCATTTATTTCAGTTTTCATGTTGGTGGTGGAGGCTATTTTGCCTCTTTATTGTTCAGTGTCAGTTGACACAAAGAGAGCACAACAAATATTATGTGAACAAATTGATAGTTTTTCATGTATATCAGGTTATAGAATGATATTAATATAATAGAGGGAAACATTCCACGTGGGAAAAATATATCTAAAAACAAAGATGATGTGACTTACCAAACGAAAGTGCTGGCAGGTCGATAGACACACAAACAAACACAAACATACACACAAAATTCAAGCTTTCGCAACAAACTGTTGCCTCATCAGGAAAGAGGGAAGGAGAGGGAAAGACGAAAGGATGTGGGTTTTAAGGGAGAGGGTAAGGAGTCATTCCAATCCCGGGAGCGGAATGAGTTTCAGAAGCAGATACGGACGTCCGCATGTAGACAACACCTCACTCTTGCCACTTAATCGAAACAGGAAAGAGATTTCAAGCATATATTGGTGGGCAGAGGGAGTGAAATTATTCTACCACAAAGTGTTGTGTGTCTTGTCTTGTCTGTCTCCATGCAGCTGAGATTGTACGCCTGTCTTATTACATGTACATCACTCTGATGTTTGAGATCTCTCTTTTTCTTGCATTGCTTGTTTTATTAGATGTACAGTAATCCTACCTTTCACTAAATAAATGTATGGTCTAATTCCTCCGAGGTCCTAAGAGCTCTACAGATAGATTTTGATCTTCAAGTTTTTTAAGGCTTTTTGTATAGTGTCAACTCTAATTAACACACACACACACACACACACACACACACACACACACACACACACACACGTACAAAACGATGAGGTACAACTGGCCATGTTTTCAGAACAACTAACTTTACTTTCCTTTAAAGTAATTTTTCAGACTCGGTTTAATACATTAGTGTCCTAATTGTTGAGGCAATTTTCCAATAAAACATTTAAAATACTTTTCCTGTGCTTGTCTTGGGTCATTTGCTGAAAATGTATAGCTGCCTGATTGAATATCTGGAACTCTGTAGTTTTGTCTTTGGCGTAATCTTAAAATTTGTGCATAAGGTTGTTGTTACTTTTTCCATAGTGATCTACTGAATGAGAAGAGGCAGATGACTTGACAGGAAACTGTTGCTATCGTTTTTAATCTGCTTGAGGTTGTTGACAGCACAGATAATATTACACCTAATATTTGCATTGCTTTCACTAGACATTGTTGAGTAAAAGTATGCCAGTTAGACTGGTATCCAAACTATTGTTCTAGCACTGCTCCTCTTTCAGCCGATTAATTTGTTTTTCATTTCTAAAACTTAACTGTGGAACCTAATTGTGAAAACTGCAGCAGTGTGTTTCTTTCACTTCATATGATATCAATAATGAGACAAATTTTATCAGTGTGTTGCTTATTTAGAAGAACCTATACTGAGGTGTTGAGTTTCATTACATTAACCATACATATTTATTATTTCAGGTACTCAGTGATGACACAAAAAGGAAACAATATGATTCATGGGGTGCAACTTCAGAACAAATGGGGATGGGTGGTGCAGGAGCGTCTGGTCGCCAGGGCTTTGAACAGCACTGGAATTTTCATTCAACAATAGACCCAGAGGAACTCTTTCGTAAAATATTTGGCCAAGCAGGGTTCAATACTGGTGCGTTTGGAGGTGAAGAAGATTTTGCAGAATCACAGTTTGGATTTGGTGCTGCCAGGGAGGTGTGTAAAATAAAACTTTCTGTTAGTTGATACTCATTGTTATTGTATCCTGTTTCAAAAAATATTTTTTTAGTATGGTGTATGTATGATGTTTGTTAATAACTCTCCTTCCAAATACTTGTATCCAAGTGTGGAAGTTCAGCTCATATTTTGCTTGTTTAAGTTCCCTTGAGGTATGGACTTGTGCAGTTTCCTGGTGAATAGTTTTTAGTGATTTTGAGTGTTCTTCTTCGGCATGCCAGTGTAGAAGTGTGCACAGAAATAGCCAAGTGAAAAATCTGTGCAGTACACGTTTATTTATGTATAAAGCCGGCGTCAGAATTTTCATTTGTGAGAGACCATGTGTAATTGCATTTGAAATTCTAGATTCACATATTTTACTGTCCATGTCACTCGTGCATAATCTTTCATTCATTGCATCTATACTCATTTGTTTTGTGATATATGGAACATTCATGAGCGCCGGGATAAACTCTTACAGTTATTGTCAATTGTAGGCTTAAATTTATTTGTACTCTTTTAAAATTTTGGAGAACAATAGGCCTATCATTGTGCAAATTGTTCTATAATTTTATTGTATAATTACGTGAGAAGTAGGTTATTTTTGAGAAGTTTTGGATGCTTACAAAACTTATTGGTATGAGTGTTTTGGAAACGTATCATATTTCATAGCAAATCAGCATTTGTGGTTCACAGTTACTGCCAAAGAATATATCACCACTGAATTTTATTGTATAAAAACACAAATAAAAATGTGTTTTTGAGAATTTTCAGAAACTACCATTGTTCTTTGCATAATCTGTGAGTAATTTATAGCAAATCAGCATTCATGATTTAGTTACTGTAGCAGTTGTTCTAGCTAACATATTGCACTACTTCTAGGTTTCCCTTACAGAGAATAGCCCTATATATTATCTACATTTATCCTTAATTAACTCTGTTTTCAAGTTTGTTAGCAACTATAATTAACCCCAAAACGTTTTAGGAAACTAGTAATTTTTACTATGGGTTTTTTGTTGCCTGAATAGAAATCTCTCTTTGTTTGTTTGCTTCAGTTCTAGTAGAAAACAAGCTGGGGTACGTGGCTTTGCTCAGGATTTTGATATCAGATTGTGTGGTAGTCGAAATAAAAGGATAACCTGTAAAGTATAAGAGGTAAAAAATTTTTATTCGAAACATATTCTAACTAGTTACAAGACTTCTTTATAAATAACATTTTTCATTTTCTTATCGGGGGTATATATGTACAAATTTCACTTCTATTTTTGCATACATACTACTAGGAGTTGCCGGAATTAACAGCGAGTGTTGAGAATGTCATTGTATGTTTCATTGTATCTGATCATTAAGTGGTAAATATAGAACTCCTTGGAAGTGACTTTTTCGTTTGTGTCTATGCCTGTTTCAGGTTGGATTTGTTTCACATTAAAATATCTGTCCCCTCAGTGTAGAATTATTAGTGGGTGTTGGAGGGCACCATATGAATGGTGTCTTCAATGCATTGCAGTCCTTCACTTCTTCATTGTACAGCTATGACACAGCTTATGTTTTCATTGGCTACAATTACAATGGCAACTTAATCTGTCTGAGATGCATTAAACCAATTTTCGTGTTACCCATGTAATCTCGCGGAGGTGCTTCCAGTAGTGGTAATAGAATTTTTCCATTCACGCAACAGAGTCCTGGTGTTTCTCTACTGAATTTTTTCACTTTGCAAAATTGCTAGGTGTTATCAGTTTCTTCAATTACAACATGTTTGTGTTTGTTATTTTGTTTTGTCGGGTTGTGGTGGAATGCTTCATTTGTTAGGTTGTGCTATTTCTTTGTCATCATCTGCGCTTGTTGTAAGGTGATATTTTCATGGGTGGTTAGAGTTCACAGTCTTATAATGTTATAGTAAAACACTGCGTTGCAATTCTTGACTATTCAATCCGTTCCTTTTGTTGCTCTTCAGTTTCGCTGCTTCTCATGGTGTTCATTCTCATTTGTTGGAAACTTAAATGTGCTTTGCACTCTTTCTCTGTTTATTTTTTTCTGTTCTTTTTGTTTTGTCTGTTTTGCTTCAGAATTGGCAAGATCTCCTCTTCTTTTACATCTGGGCATTGTTTAAAATGTAAACCAAATCAACTTTTTATTAAAAAAATACACTCAGTACACTTTTCACACTTCATTTTCCATTTGTCTACAGTCACTGTGTCACTTTGACTACTCACACTTCACTGTTTGTTTTTATTCACTTGCTGCACTACTCTTTTGGTTCCTCCGTTCATCACTGATAAGAAACTGAAATTTGAACCTATGACGGGTCTTGCTTTGTATACCCCTACCAATGGGTAGCCCATCTCTGGTGACTTACAGAACATACCAAAAAGGTTTTGAATAGTCCACTAAGTTCCAGAACATTCCACAACATTTTGAGAGTGTTCTGGAACGTTCCACTTTGATTTGGGATGCTCTGCGATGTTCTCAAACATTCTGGAATGTTATGAAATGCCCTCAAATGATCTGGAATGTTCTAGAAATTTCTAGGTGGTGAAACTTCTTAGCCCTTATATCTTCAAAAGCATGCCCTTCTTTTCTGAGTTTTAGCAGCACACACTATGTTCACTTACTTTTGTATTATGTATTGATGAGCAACTTTTCAGCTCAACAGATTAAAAGATAACAGTGGGCTTAATTTAAAGTTATTTGTTCACTGCTCTGTAATACATTGAACCAGCCAAAGTGCAGCCCCATTGTGATTGCTGTTCTCGAACACACTAGGAGTTAGTTGACATTCATAAGCAGCTGGAGATCGCCCTGACTACTGTCAAACTATTGACAGCTGCTGCGAATAGGTGTGTTGGAAAAGCTCCCGACAGCTGTGTACCTGTGATATTGTTAGCAGAGGTACCTCAAATACCATTCTTTCCTATGGAACTGTCTCCTCTGTAGAAAGTACAGGATCTGTCATAACTCATCCACTTGACTGCAAGTGGCATGTCACTGGTAGATCTGGGTGTCCTGTACAGGGTGGATGGGGACCAGGAAGGACTCAGGGTGTTAAACCAATTCCCCTCACCAAGTTTGAGGTGCCGATTTTCACTGAAACTGAGCCAGTGGGACTTACTTCACCTGTTTTGGGGAAACGTGTTGTCTGATGTCAAGAGAAGGCAAATACAAAAGGCTAGGGGTCTATTAATCATTAGCAGTTCAAACATATGGTGAGTGATGGTACCCCTTAGGAACATGGCAGTAAGGGACACGAGGTGCACTCGGTGTATGTGCATGGGGTTGAAGAGGCTATTATAATAGGCATTGAGGGAACATGGTGCAACCAACTGCAGATTGTGGTGCCCATTGGAATAAATTATGCCTGTCATCTGGGTTCTGAGTCATACTGTGGTCATTAGAGCGGCTGGCAGAGAAGGTAGAGAAGACCAGCATTGTGCATGGTGTTTCAACGAAGCTCACAATTTGCAGTGTTGGTCCCAGAATTGATTGTGGCCCTTTGGTCCAGAGTAAAGTGAATGGACTGAACTGGAGACTTCGAAGGTTCTGTGACAAGTTAGGCTGGGACTTCCTGGACTTCCACCATAGGATTGAGAACTGTAGAGTCCCCCTAAATGGGTCAGGTGTACACCACACACTAGAGGCTGCTAAATACGTTTGGGGTGCACACAGAGTTTTTTTTAGATTAGATGATTCTCCATCCAATCCAGATAATGATAGCTGGAGGAAACCTAGAAGCTTCCTTGTAAGATTGAATGAAACTCTCCCATAGACGAGTTTATTAAAATCCAAGTAGTTTAACTGCTGAAGCATTCACAACAAAATGCCAGAGTTTGAAGTGCTCCTGAAAAGCAGTGAAGCTCACATCATACTAAGTACAGAAAGCTGGTTGAAACCTGAAATTGATAGCAGTGAGATTTTTGGGAAAAATTTGAGTTTATGTTGAAAGGATAGGCAAATGGGAAATGGAGGTGGTGTATTTGTCACATTAGACAAAAAACACAGATCCAAATAGCTAGAAATTGGTACTGCCTGTGAGTTTGTTTCGGCAGGACTCAGGTTCATCAAGGGTGGACATAAAATTGTTGGATCCTTGTGTTACCCAGCAGACTCATCTCCTGATGTAACTGAACTTCAGAGAAAACCTCAGTTCACTTGTACATAAGTTTCACCCCCAGATAAGACATCCTGTGAAACATTGCTAAATGCCTTCTCTGAAAACTACCTAGAACAGATATGTAGGAACCCCACTCATGATGAAAATGTATTGGCTGTAATGGCATCAGTTGTGGGTAAGTCAGGTGTTGACTTTGGTTTATTAATAGAATATTGGGCAAGTGCAATCAGTCTACAAAGGAGATTGCTTTCAAATCACTCATGCAACCAATTATAGAATATTACACAAGTGTTTGGACCTGGAACAAAGAGGGATATTGAATGTATATAGAGAAGGCCAGGGCAAATAGTAACAGGTTTGTTTGATACAGAGATTCTGATGGAACTGAGCTGAAAGACTCTAGAAGGTACATGTAAACCATCCTAAGAAAGTATGTTAACAAAGTTTCAAGAACAGCTTTAACCCTCGCAATACTGGGGGGGGGGGGTACTTTATACCCACCTCTTGAAAATATTGAAATCTACCCAGGTACTTTATTTTTTAAAATGTTGGTAAGAATATTTATTGCCTTTAATGAAGTCTTCCTCCAGATTCTATGATTGTTTTACATTTTTCATTTAATCTGAATGGGAAAATTTAAGTTTCAGGGAGGTGGTCATAAAGTCTTCCTCACTTGGTAGCCGATGCGATTTCCCACAATGGTCGCCTTACTCCACAAATAATAGCATTACATGACCTTAGAACACATGGACATTATATTTCTCTGCATTGACAGCAACAATGGTCTCAACAAAGATTCATTTCTCTTTGGTTCTTTATCGTTTCCTGTTCAGTGACATTTAGTCCAGTGTTAGATGCAACGCGATTGAAAATGTATCGACAGTCACTTACTAACGGAGAAATACCACAGATTTTGGAAGAATCTACAGGGGTTCAAATTGAATTTGGAAACTGACAATGTAGTGAGTGAATCTGAAGAGGAATGTGTTGTGCGCTAGGACATGGACAGTGATAGGAGAGTACCTACAGATGCTGAAGATGAACTCTGGGCACCTGAAACTGATGACAACACACTTACAAGGTTAGTGACAAGTATATTACAAGCATTGGAAAAATTTATGGCTCCAAACCTCCTCGCATTAAAAGACGAGTAGCACAAAACATAGTGACAGGAAGGCAATTCATAAGAGACAAAGGTAAAGTAGGAACAATAAGAGAATCGTTTGAAAAGTTTTTGTCTCCAGAAATTGTCAACATCATAATAAAGCATACCAACGAAGAGGCATTAGGCAGAAAATACCCAAGACAGACAGACTTGAATTCATGGCATATATAGGGCTACTTATTAATATGGGGAAGGAAAACGACAGTAAGTTGTCTGCTACAAATTTATGGTACCACACATCAGGAATGTTTGTTTATACTGCTACCACGAGCCGAACCACATTCCAGCAGCGTGCTAAAATAGTAAGATTTGATGACAGAGTGTCATTAAGCGATTGCAGGAAACGTGATAAGTTTGCTGCAATATGAGAAGTTTTTGATTTTATTTAATCGTATGGCTAGGGCCCCCTGTTGGGCAGGCCATTCACTGGGTGCTGGTCTTTCAAGTTGAAGCCACATCGGCGGCCTGCAGTCGATGAGGATGATGATGATGATGATGATGATGATGACAGGACAGCACACAGTCCCTGGGCGGAGAAAATTCCCCGACTCTGCCGGGAATCGAACCCTGGCCCAGAGGATTGACAATCTGTCACACTGACCATTCAGCTACCGGGGGCGGACAGAAGTTTTTGATAAAGTGAATGAATTTTGGCAGGTGTCCCTTCACGGTCTTCATGAAGGAAAAACAGTATACTTATACACATGCTCACAGACACTAAAACCAGGTATGTTAACAGCCTGGAGTCTTACACTGGGAAAAGACATGATGGTACACAACAATCAAATACCACTGCAGTTATGGTCAAACACTTGGTGGTTCCTATACATAATTCAGGGCGAAATGTCACTACAGATAGATATTACAATTCACTTGATTTGGCCGAAGATCTATGGAGGAATCACAAGCTAACTCTTATGAGAACATTACAAGCTAATAGGACACATATACCTCAACAACTGAAAAAGTCTTAAGACGAGAATTATATTCTAGTAAATTTGCTTTCAATGATTCTAGTACTGGAAATACTCCAGTCACAATTGTTTCTTATAACCCCCGTGAAAAAAATAAGAGATCTGCTGTTTCTATCATCTGAACATTATGACGCTGCAGTTGGTTCACCTACTGATGTTAAGGAGGAAACAATTATAAATTTATATTATAATGAGACTAAAGGTGGAGTTGATACGATAGATCAAAGGGTGAGGAAATATTCAACTAAGAGGGCTACAAGATGGCGGCCGCTGTCTGTTTTCTATCCTGTTGTGGACATTGCAGCGTTAAATAGTTATACACTATTTTTGTTGAACTTCCCAGACTGGAGTAAGAAAGAACCTAATAAGCAATGACTTTTTCTTGAAGAACTGGGACTACAGCTCACAAAACCATACATTGAAGAAATGGCTACAAATATTACAGGACTGCCAAAGTCCGTAGTTTCAAGTGTCGAGGGTATTCTCGGATGGAAAATCAAGCAGAACTTTGGTGTAAAGGAAGCTCATGGAGGTAAAGGTAGAAGTCATTTGTGTGTTAGTAAAATCCGTTCAAAAGCAGAAATGCCCAGGAATGATATGGAAGTCATCTTGCACCTCTGCTGCAAGTTCAGGTACACTGATACACTTCAAGTCTCTTTATGTTGGCACAGTTTATTCCTTGCATATTTTAAGGAGTACATCATGAATATGATGTTGCGAGCTGATATTCCAGGTATGAATTTCTTCGCTTGTGGATTTCATAACCTTGGATTTACTGTCAAACTAACTCTTATTGCAAATATGCTCCTCCAAAGATCAGAAACACAAAGGGAAAAAATAAATATGCTCCCCCAAAGATGAGAAACCCAAAGGGAAAGCCTGCACCCTGGCTAATAGAAGAGCTAAAACAGTTCATTAATCTTGGAGACATTGCACATCGGACTTACAAATGAACTCCTACCCTTCAAAATAAAACTGATTACAAGCAGAAAGCAAACAGAGTCAATCAATGTGAGAGCAACGATTATGAACATATACTAATTCTTGATCTAAAACATAAAGGCCAGATGGTTTATGGAAAAGCTTGTGTGATCTAGGGAAGAGTAGGCAAAGTGGAAACTGCTGCTGATCTCATTGTCCCAACCAAGGAACTAAACCAGTACTTGATTTTGGTAATAATCTTCATTGAACCATAAACAAAACATAGGTTTACTGAGTATTTCGTGGAGGTAAATTCATTCTTGAGCTGACAACCCTGTCTGAGAAATCCTTCAGCTCAGAATTTACTGTACAGGACGGCATCACAGTCCAAGTGATCAGTCTCATTGTTGAGTAACCACTGCTCATAATAACTTCTGCTCCATAATCTTTGAAGCTCTTGCTGGACAACACAGCAGAAACACTCATTCCAATCAGAATACAAACATTAGCGATCCAATTGCTAAGAAGAATAGCTGGGTACATTCTGTCTGATGGGAGGGTGAATGTAGAATTGGAAAAGTGTTGTTGTTGTTTTTTTGGTCTTCAGTCCTGAGACTGGTTTGATGCAGCTCTCCATGCTACTCTATCCTGTGCAAGCTTCTTCATCTGCCAGTACTTACTGCAACCTACATCCTTCTGAATCTGGTTAGTGTATTCATCTCTTGGTCTCCTTCTACAATTTTTACCCTCCACGCTGCCCTCCAATGCTAAATTTGTGATCCCTTGATGCCTCAGAACATGTCCTACCAACCGATCCCTTATTCTAGTCAAGTTGTACCACAAACTTCTCCCCAGTTCTATTCAATACCTCCTCATTAGATATATGATCTACCCATCTAATCTTCAGCATTCTTCTGTAGCACCACATTTCGAAAGCTTCTATTCTCTTCTTGTCCAAACTAGTTATCGTCCATGTTTCACTTCCATACATCGCTACAGTCCATACAAATACTTTCAGAAAGGACTTCCTGACACTTAAATCTGTACTCGATGTTAACAAATTTCTCTTCTTCAGAAACGCTTTCCTTGCCATTGCCAGTCTACATTTTATATCCTCTCTACTTCGACCATCATCAGTTATTTTGCTCCCCAAATAGCAACACTCATCTACTACTTTAAGTGTCTCATTTCCTAATCTAATTCCCTCAGCATCATCCGACTTAATTCGACTACATTCCATTATCCTCGTTTTGCTTTTGTTGAAGTTCATCTTATATCCTCCTTTCAAGACACTGTCCATTCTGTTCAGCTGCTCTTCCAGGTCCTTTGCTGTCTCTGACAGAATTACAATGTCATCGGCGAACCTCAAAGTTTTTATTTCTTCTCCATGGATTTTAATACCTACTACGAATTTTTCTTTTTCTTTTTTTTTTTTTTTTTTTTTTTTTTTTTTTTTTTTTTTTTTTTTTTTTTTTTTTTTTTTTTAACTGCTTGCTCAATATACAGATTGAATAACATCGGGGAGGGGCTACAACCCTGTCTCACTCCCTTCCCAACCATTGCATCTCTTTCATGCCCCTCGACTCTTATAACTGCCATCTGGTTTCTGTACAAATTGTAAATCGCCTTTCGCTCCCTGTATTTTACCCCTGCCACCTTCAGAATTTGAAAGAGAGTATTCCAGTCAACATTGTCAAAAGCTTTCTCTAAGTCTACAAATGCTAGAAACGTAGGTTTGCCTTTCCTTAATCTTTCTTCTAAGATAAGTCGTAAGGTCATTATTGCCTCACATGTTCCAACATTTCTACGGAATCCAAATTGATCTTCTACCAGTTTACCAGATGGAAACCCAGTTCTAAGCAAAGAAGGGAAAGCAGAAAGGTGGAAGGAGTATATAGAGGGTCTATACAAGGGCGATGTACTAGAGGACAATATTATGGAAATGGAAGAGGATGTAGATGAAGATGAAATGGGAGATATGATACTGCGTGAAGAGTTTGACAGAACACTGAAAGACCTGAGTCGAAACAAAGCCCCCGGAGTAGACAATATTCCATTGGAACTACTGACGGCCGTGGGAGAGCCAGTCCTGACAAAACTCTACCATCTGGTGAGCACGATGTATGAGACAGGCGAAATACCCTCAGACTTCAAGAAGAATATAATAATTCCAATCCCAAAGAAAGCAGGTGTTGACAGATGTGAAAATTACCGAACTATCAGCTTAATAAGTCACAGCTGCAAAATACTAACACGAATTCTTTACAGACGAATGGAAAAACTAGTAGAAGCCAACCTCGGGGAAGATCAGTTTGGATTCCGTAGAAACACTGGAACACGTGAGGCAATACTGACCTTACGACTTATCTTAGAAGAAAGATTAAGGAAAGGCAAACCTACGTTTCTAGCATTTGTAGACTTAGAGAAAGCTTTTGACAATGTTGACTGGAATACTCTCTTTCAAATTCTAAAGGTGGCGGGGGTAAAATACAGGGAGCGAAAGGCTATTTACAATTTGTACAGAAACCAGATGGCAGTTATAAGAGTCGAGGGACATGAAAGGGAAGCAGTGGTTGGGAAGGGAGTAAGACAGGGTTGTAGCCTCTCCCCGATGTTGTTCAATCTGTATATTGAGCAAGCAGTAAAGGAAACAAAAGAAAAATTCGGAGTAGGTATTAAAATTCATGGAGAAGAAATAAAAACTTTGAGGTTCGCCGATGACATTGTAATTCTGTCAGAGACAGCAAAGGACTTGGAAGAGCAGTTGAATGGAATGGACAGTGTCTTGAAAGGAGGATATAAGATGAACATCAACAAAAGCAAAACAAGGATAATGGAATGTAGCCTAATTAAGTCGGGTGATGCTGAGGGAATTAGATTAGGAAATGAGGCACTTAAAGTAGTAAAGGAGTTTTGCTATTTGGGGAGCAAAATAACTGATAATGGTCGAAGTAGAGAGGATATAAAATGTAGGCTGGCAATGGCAAGGAAAGCGTTTCTGAAGAAGAGAAATTTGTTAACATCCAGTATTGATTTAAGTGTCAGGAAGTCATTTCTGAAAGTATTCGTATGGAGTGTAGCCATGTATGGAAGTGAAACATGGACGATAAATAGTTTGGACAAGAAGAGAATAGAAGCTTTCGAAATGTGGTGCTACAGAAGAATGCTGAAGATTAGATGGGTAGATCACATAACTAATGAGGAAGTATTGAATAGGATTGGGGAGAAGAGAAGTTTGTGGCACAACTTGACCAGAAGAAGGGATCGGTTGGTAGGACATGTTCTGAGGCATCAAGGGATCACCAATTTAGTATTGGAGGGCAGCGTGGAGGGTAAAAATCGTAGAGGGAGACCAAGAGATGAATACACTAAGCAGATTCAGAAGGATGTAGGTTGCAGTAGGTACTGGGAGATGAAAAAGCTTGCACAGGATAGAGTAGCATGGAGAGCTGCATCAAACCAGTCTCAGGACTGAAGACCACAACAACAACAACAACAACCAGTTTTTTCATTCGTCTGTAAAGAATTTGTGTTAGTATTTTGCAGCTGTGTCCTATTAAACTGATAGTTCGGTAATTTTCACATCTGTCAACACCTGCTTTCTTGGGGATTGGAATTATTATATTCTTCTTGAAGTCTGAGGGTATTTTGCCTGTCTCATACATCTTGCTCACCAGATGGAAGAGTTTTGTCAGGACTGGCCCTCCCAAGGCAGTCAGTAGTTCTAATGGAATGTTGTCTACTCCCGGGGCCTTGTTTCGACTCGTGTCTTTCAGTGCTCTGTCAAACTCTTCATGCAGTATTGTATCTCCCGTTTCATCTTCATCTACATTCTCTTCCATTTCCATATCGCCCTTGTATAGACCCTCTGAAAAGTACTGAGAGTGGAAAACATAAATGAGCAGATTAAAGAATACGGAAACAGCTGGAAGGATTATTTCAAAAGAATGGAAGACAACAGTTGAAAAAAATTGGTGATAATTATTACCCAGTGGGCAGAAGATATTTAAGACGACCGAAGAAAAGCAATAATTCCAACCAAAAGTGTATAACAATCAAATACCTAATACATGCAGAGAGAAGAGCAGCCTATCATATTAAAAATATTATGCTTTTTTAAAGTACCATCAAACGGGGTGATTTCGAACACCAGGGCGAATTCGGACAGTATGGCTTATTTGCTCTTTGCCACTGCATAGAAACAAAGAGTTACTTATTTCAACATCCGTGCGCCAGTTATTTTAAGTGCAAGATTGCATTTATAGCTTCCACAACTTTTATTTTGCGTCATTTGTTTCCCTAGGTGAATAACTGACAAACAGTCTCAGTGTTAAAAATCTACGCATTATCGTAAAGTGGAAACTTTCAATTGTTGCACCGAGCGGGAAGTTATTGTAACCGTAATTGTCTACGCGCTCAGTAGCTAACAGCATTGAGACAATTTCTGTACAAGTTTCTTGTGCAAGGTTATAAAATAACGATGGTTTTTATAAAAATTTTTACTGTGTGGGGTGATTTCGGACAATGCCAAGAATGTGTCAGACCAGGAGAGGTGCTACAGTATGGTGTAACTATGACCCGAAACTTTTAGATAAAACTGTTTGTGATATTCAGAGTGGTAAATTATCGTGTGATTTGTATGGTACACCTAAATCAACCCTACAAAATAAGGTGCTGGAAGCACATCCGAAAAAAATGGGAGGACAGCCAGTGCTAAATAAAGAAGAAGAAGAAGAAGAAGAATATTGAAGCAAGGTATCTTGAGGGCTGCACATTGGTGATTTCCCTTCACTAAATTGAATATTAGTATTTAGCTAAAGGGTACCTTGATAAATCTGGCCGAAATGAGAAGAAATTTCATAATAATTTGCCAGGAGAAGAATGGGTGCATTTACTCCTCAAACAACAGTCAGAAGGTATTTCCATTCACTTAAGCGAAAATATTAAACGAGCACGTGCAGAAGTGAACCAAGAGACTGTTAAGATGTTTTTCTCCAATATCAAGGCAAAGCTGGAAAATTTTCCACCTAGCAACATGATCAACTATGATGAAACCAACATGGCAGATGATCAAATAAAAAGCGTGTAGAATTAAAAAAAAAAGGCAGCAACTGTCTGAATTCGACCTCTATATGCTGTAACTTCGGACAGAGATTTAAAAAACACATGTGTGGATGTGGGGCAGGGTGCCATTGCAGCAGCCTAGAGTAGAATTTCCATCCCACTAATTACAGCCACCAGAGGCACATTTTGAAATTAGATGAGCTACCTTTCATTCTTTCTGAATCATCCCTCATCCACTCTTTAGAAAGATCTGGCTCTTTGAATCAATTCAGGAGCGGACTGCCCATCTCCATGCCTTACGCACACATGACCATCATTTCCAGCAGCTCGGACTGGAAAGTTTGGACATTCAGTTCAGTTGTCACAGTAAAGCTTTGAGTGATGAATGCAGATTAAAGGCACATGAAACACATGAATCATAAAATTACAAAGAGCAGTGCCGCAACCCAAATTCATACACAGAGTTAAGTGAAAATACTTGTACTTGCGAATGCTCTGAAGTCACAGTCTTCCAAACAAAATATGTCTCTAGAAACTAAAAAATTGACATCATTGTCCTTAAAGTCATGACCCCTTCTAAGTAAAGACAAAGGTTCTATGTCTGCATCTACATCTACACTCAACAAGCCATCTTACAGCCATCTTACTTGTAGTACTGCTATCTTCTGTCCCCTTCCCTCTTCTCTTCACAAGTGGTGAGTGGGAAGAATGAGTGTTGGTAAACACCTGTATGAGCTGTTATTTCCAACAGTAAACCTTTCCGCATCTGCCACTGGAATTTAGCATTTCTGTTGTGCCTTCATGCCTATTAAACAATCATGAAATTACCAGTACATCTGTCACCTTTGCTCTTTTTAGAATGATGTGTTGAGTTCTGTCTGCAAGGAAGTCCTGAAGCCATTCACAGATCTGGTTTGATACTTAAGCTCACATTTTGTTCACTTAATGATAGTACAGAACAACGTTGTATGCCTTTTGGGAGTCAAATGGTGGTACTCTGGAGATCATGGATGAATAGAGCAACCTGTTTTGCTGCTTTCTGTTTGCACATTTATGTGGAGTAGGTCATATCAGATGAGAGTTTCGTTCTCGGAGTGTGAGTACAGAAAATGTTCCATAATTCTACAACAGATTGGTTTCAGTGATGTAGGACTGTAATTATCTGACTCTGCCTGATTATCCTTTTCAAAAGCTGGGATGATCTAGTTTTTTTTTTCCAATTGCTTGGTACCCTCATTGCTCCACCAGCCTACAGTAGCTGCTAGAAGGGGAGCAATTGTTTTCACATAATCTGTACAATCTCACTGTTATCACATCTCCAGATTCCGCTCCACTGTTCAGCAGTTTTAGCTTTCTATTCTCACTCTCTGACCTCAATACCTGCCATTTTGACATTTCTGTGATTATTTAAAAGACAAACCGACTTCAGTATTTCAGGCTTCCCTATCATTGTTTTGGTGCCATCATGGTTACAAGTGACTGCATAGATGATTTCAGTCCATTTACTGATTTAGCGTTAAATTTTTGGTAAAAGTTTATTTTTGAATTCATTGCGTGATCTTACTCATTTTGGCTTCATTCATTTTGTATTTGTTGACTAGACTTTGCTTTAGCTTCAAAACATATTTAAATAATCTATTTGCTTTTATATCTGCTTTCTAACACTGCTATTGAACCACAGTCAGTCTTTTCCACCTGTCACACCCTTGCTCAGTAGATACTTATCTAAAGAGTATTGTGCAGTGCTTCTGAATTTTATCCATTTGCACTCAGCGTCTTGGCTCTTGGGGCTGAATGTTTGATATTCATATTGACTACTCGGATACTCTGCAGTTTGTTTCCTGTCACTGTTACTAAGCAAAAATATTTCCCTATCTTTATTAACATTCCTTATAACACATAAAGGCTAAGGCCATGTGAGTGGAGTGTTCCCACAGCGGAAAATGTACTATGGTGACACAGAGAATCCTGTAGCTATGCAGCTAGCTGCAGAACAAAATGCAGAGAGCCAAATATCAGTCATCTACTTTGCCTCTAAAAAAAAGGTGTTTTTTTTTTTTTTTTTTTTTTTTTAAATGAAGCAAAACTACATCAATCCATGGGCCATCTAGAGGAGACCTGCCTAGCCTCTCAAAACACCAACCCCTAGTCTGCCTAGTCTGGTTATTGATAACTTCATGATCTGGACCCAGGGCCAAGACACACTATCTTCGTTCCTTCACAGCCTCAACACCTTTTCTTCTGTCCACTTCATGTGATTCTCCTCAACCCAGCATGCTACCTTCTTAGATGTTGACCTCATCCTCTCTGTTGGCTCCATCCACACTTCCGTCCACATTAAATCCACCAACCACCATCAGGACCCGCATCTTGACAGCTGTCACTCTTTCACATCAAAAAATCCCTCCCATGTAGCCTGGCCACCCAGGGACAACTTATCTTCAGTGACAAAAACTCCCTTGCTAAGTATGCTGAGGGTCTCATCAAGGACTTCACAGACAGGCACTATCCCCCAGATCTACTCTGCAAACATATCTCCCGTGCCATTTCCCCTCACAACCCCAAACCTCCCACCACCCCTAAGAACCAACGACAAAGGAGTGTCCCATTCATCACTCAGTACCAGCCCAGACTGGAACAACTGAACCACATCTTTTGCCAGGGCTTTGTTTGCCTATCACTGTGCCCTGTTAAAAACAAACCCATGGGGTTCACATGTGTTCTGTGATATACAGTCTTTCTCGTTTGATTGTGAGGAAACTATTTAATTAAAAAATTTGATCCTTTCAAACCTTATAGTCATGTATCACAGCTTGATAATGAACTGGGTCGTAGTTATCATGATATTCTGCAAATAGGTAAACATTGTGCGTCTTTTGAAAAGCTTGCAGTGAAAAACATACTCGCTGGCCATTTTATGTTTGGTTAACTTGGATCCTCCCTTGTTGTATATGAAATGTAGCTAACACATCAAAATTGGTTTTAGCACCAGAAGGAGACCCATAATTGTTTCCAGTCCAGTAAATAAATGATATGTATTGGTAATCGGCCGCGATGAAGTACAACATGCCACACTCAAGGCTATGACCACTTGCTGTGCCGAATTATGCTTTGTGTGTCTCTTTCATATGAGGTTTATGAAGTCTGTCGCAATCACATTTTAAGTAAACATTGCATTAGTAGTTATTTTCAATTTAAAATTAGAGATAGACATTGGCAGATCAAGGGGCAGAGTTAGCTGTATACTGCATGCTTCTTCTTATTTGCACAAACAGTGAAACACTCAGTAGCTGTTACCGTTGACAAAGTTTAAAAAGACTAGCAAAGCCAACCAAATAAAAATTTAATTTGCAACTAAATGGCAATCGAAATTCAAGAGATAGAGAGAGAAAAAAAACACTGTTCATTTCAGTACAGTGGGAAACATTCTTAGAATGAACGTAGTTCGTCTTACAGCTGCGAGGAATCTACACAAGGAGATGGAACGTCCCCCCCCCCCCCCCTTTTTTTTGTCAGCTGGTAAACACAATGAATGCTCTGAAGTATGCAGTAGTGCTGTGGATAGGGCTGAAAGTTTTGAAACAGATAAAAATACACCAAAAGTACAGGGTGTGTCCAGTAATGAGTAGTCAGTTACTTCAAGGAACTTTTAATGTATTGTTTAATGAAGTATGAGGGGATGAACTGAAATTTTTCATCTATTTCAAAATGACTTTATTAAGCTTCAGTGAATTACATTACAGGCTAAGAAATGAATTACAGAAGCAAGGCGTCTACAAGAGACTAGCTATACCTTCAGTGGAAATGTTGGCTTTGACTTTAAGATAAATTCTAGTATATTAGTATTCTGTCTCAGTTGAAAATAAAATAACTCAGTAATATCTAGTGCTATTTTTAATAACACTTTCACATGTCAAATTTTTTTTTAAAAAAAAGAGAACAATAAGGTCATTAAATGAACAAGTTGAATTTTCTTATCTTAACTGATTTTAAATGAAAATTTACATGTGACTCTGTCTTTTCTGAAGATAAGATATATCAGTGAACTTTCACGAAAATTAACAGAATGGACATTCAAAAACAGAAGGAAATCAACACTTTTTTTAATTCGCTCTCCAGAAAATACAGTCTTGCGAAACAAAAGTGATTGTTCTATAGATGCCACAGTTTTTTCTGCTTGATACTGTTGACATTTCATCTACCCTAATTGAGGAGCTGCATCCTGATTGTAAATATTTCCTGGTGTATCTAACATTTGAAAAAGCTCTGGGCTTACTGTCTGGCTCAGTACCTATAGAAGGAATCGAAAAACAATTTATCTTCGTCCTCAGGGGATGGAGAAGGAATTAGAGGACTATACAGAAATTTGCAAATATTTAGCTTCCAGATCAGGTTTCACACTTCCTACTGCTATTTTCTTTTGTGGGATTGGTGGCCCAATTAAAGTCTGTTCAGATGTGAAAACGTCATCTGTTGTTATTGGAGTGCCGGTATTTTCTTCTGTCAGCAATGATTCAAAGGCTATTCTGTTTTCCTGTAGACGTGAAACTGAATCTCTGGTCAGCAAACATGCATTTCAGTCTGAAACCGGATGTCTTTATTTCCTTTGAATAGTTGCAATAATAGTCCCTAATGTTACACTACTTTTGTTGAGTCTCCTGACACACAGAAGAAGGGAGGGGGGAACAGAAAGCAAACTAAACACCAAATTTAAAATCTTCAACAACTTTAAACAATGACTATTGACCAATAATTATATAATTCTTTGGTTTTATCAAACAGTAGAAACTCCAGGTTGGAATATCAAAAGTATACGGTAAAAGGTAGAATGCTATTGACTGTAAAGATGACACATGGAGTTGTAGACAGGCATAATGGAAAGTCTGTTAAAGAAGGGGCAGTTAAAAAGAAATGAACTTGGGTCATAATTATAGAAACCAGTACCCGTGTGTTAGAAGTATTGACCCTGGCTGTTGAGATACTTGTCCCACTGTGACACAAGGCAGTGAATGGATGTCTCATAAAATTTTTGGGGCTGTGATGTTATCCAGTATCACACGTACAGCTGGATGTCGTCGGCCGAGGTGAATCGTTTGCCCCCTCAGAGCCTTTTTGAGGGGACCAAAAATGGCGTAATCACAGGGAGAGAGGCCAAGAACCTCCCATCTGAATTTCCACAGGAGTGCCGCTACTGTGTTGGCTGTATGAGGCTTTGCATTGTTGTGGAGAGAATGACCCCATGGATGAGATTGCCTGGTCATTTTGATTTGATCACTTGGTGAAGGGTGGTCAAGGTTTGCGAATAATGCTGGGCATTCATTGTTTGTCCCGTGCTGCAGGAAGTGAATCAGAAGGGGGCCATCTTGGTCAAAGAAGAATGTCAGCATATTTTCCTGCTCTCATGTGGATGGCCTTGGCTTTGTTTTTGTGGTGGTGACCCTGAATGCTTTCACTGGAGACTTTATCGTTTTGATTCTGATATGAAGTGATGACACCATGACTCATCTCCAGCCACCACTCGTGCCAGGAACGCATTCCCTTCCCAAGCAGAGCACTGCAGATGAGCAAGACAGTGGGCCATTCAACATGCTTCCTGGTGTGATTGAACACTGTGGGGCATCCATTGGGCAAACACTTTGTGCATGTGCAGTCGTTCCTTAATGCTGGTGTGAACACTTCGGGCACTCAAGCCGACCTCCGTGGCTGTGGTTTTCACTGTCACTTAGCAGTCCTGGGTAATGAGTGCATCCATCTGCTGGACGATGTCATTGGTAATGCAGCATGGTGCTCCAGACCGTGCATCATCGGCTAATGACAGCCGTCCCTCCCTGAAGTGCTTGTACACTTGCAAGGGACATGCAGTGTTCACTGTACAGTTGTGACATTTGTTGATGAATGTCCATTCCTCCTACCCCTTCCGTTGTCAGAAAACAAACAGCACCTCTTTGCTCTTCTTTTGATACCTCCATGTCACTATTTGCAATGCTACTGGCAACGTTGGACAATTGATGCATGCTGCTGCTAACTGTGTATAGTCAACGTGATGTGCACGCATGCACTCTAGTGACGGGCTGTGAACTTCCACACTTTGGTCGGAACCACACCTCGTCACACACTCCACAATATTACCCTCCTGTCACTGGTTTGCACTTTCCAGATCCTGGCTCATTTCTTTTTGAACGCCCCGTATACATTTAGCTTTCAGCCAGAGCCTTCTTGAGAAAAGCAAACACACACAAACTTTTTATTCACACAAGCAAGCACGCCTTATGCACACATGAATGCCCTCTCCGGCAGCCTGGGCTGGAATGCAACTGTCACTTGGAATGGATGTAGCAGTCTGGAGGAGGCAGGGAAGGGATAGCAGGGTACAGATGGGAGGGGAGAGAAGAGTGCTGTCTCGCAAGTGTGCAGAGATGGAAGGCGACATGACAAGACTGCCACCAAACACAGCCCACACCGTGGGTGGGGTGAGGGGTGGAAAAGGAGAGGAGCGGGGAAGGTGAAAGGCAGGCAGGTACATTGCATTGCATTGGCAGAGGATGGCACACAGGGTGGGTGAGGGGCACAAATAGGGAGGAGTTGGTAGGATAGAGGGGATAGAAACTGTTGGGTGAAGGGTATGGACGGTAGGTACCTTAGGTTGAGTCCAGGATAATTTCAGGAGCAGAGGATGTGTTGCAAGGATAACTCCCATCTGCACAGTTCAGAAAAACCGGTCGTGGAGGGGAGGATCCACATGGCTCAGGTTGTGAAGCAGCCACTGAAATTAAGCATGTTATACTCAGCTGCTTGTTGTGCCACTGGATGGTCTTCTTCGCTCTGGGCCACAGTGTGGCAGTGGTCATTCATCCTGGTGGACAGCTGATTGGTAGTTATATCAGTATAAAAAACTGTGCAATGATTGCAGCAGAGCTGGTATATGACATGCTGTGATTACATATTATCATGCCCTGAAATGAGGGACATATATCCCAAGATCCTTCCCACCCCTCCTAAAGTGGTGTTCTGTCATGCACCCAACCTCCACAACATCCTAGTCCATCGCTGTACAACACCCAAATTCTACCACTTTCCACAGGGATGTCCCTGTGGAAGACCCGGGTGCAAGACCAATCCATCCACCCAGCACTTCGTATTCCAGTCGTATCACAGGCTTATCTTTCCCCATGAGAGGCCGGGTCACAAAGGAGTTGGGCTCCAAGAACATGTACTATGAGAATTTGCTGTGCTGTCAAACAAGTTGTTATAACGTCAAGTTGAACACACATATTTCAAAAACGACACAACACATGTAAGTCTCAGGGCAAGTTGACCAAGCAAGACATGTGAACACGGTAACATTCAAATAAGCACTGAGTCCAAGTCTGGCGGATGCTGGCCAGCTAGCCGCTTAGGTGGTGTGGCTGCTGCATGGCAGGCAGACAGCACCGCATGTAGAGGACGCACGTAATTGCACGGCGGCACTTTGAATGAATGATTGGCGAGTCACAACACATGTAATGTGTTTTCCAGCAATTGATGAATGTTAAATAGGATTTTGTTGTTGATACAACTAAAGCAGGTTGTGTTCTCCATTTATTACATATGTGAGAGAGACAGTCACCAATTTGAATAAACAATTATTGTGAAAGGATTTGAGTGTGCCATGGTCTTTGCTGAAAGAAGAAGAAATGCGTCAGCCGTAAGAAATGGAAATGTAATGGCAAATTATTTTTTAAGAGCAGGTGCTAAAGTGCCTTGGCAGGACAGTAAAATCTGAGGATATGTAAGTCAGAATATGAGCTATCATATACAAGTACCACATTGATTGTTCTATATCAATTGTTATTTTCAGTAGCTGTACCTGTAAACTCATCTCATATGTAAAACAAACTAATTTGCTTCTATTGAATCACACTAGCCAAAAACCTGTTTTAGGTCAGTGCTTACTGAACGTGTTATGCTTCATGTTTTGTTTTTAGTAATGTATCACTCTTTCCAGTAATGTAATTGTCCGAGGCAATCATGCAGCTTAATTAATGTGGTACAAACTAATCAATACCTTTATTGCGGATTCCTCACAAAAGTAGTTTTGAGTATCTTCTGCCGCACCTTGTAAGAATTTATAATGCATGATGCCACCAAAGTTTCATTCTTACCTGTACTCATTGCGTTCTTATTTATATCCATTGCATTTTTCATACTTGTTTATAATAAAATAATTTAACAAATTAAATATTTATCCTTATAACAACTGTGAATTATATTAGACATGTTTCCAGACATCTAACCTTTGATCAGTAACACCGGGAATACTTCAGAAATCACATCATTGTGAATTTTCGTAAACTTTTGATCTGCCTTGTCCTTAGTTGCATGGCCTTTTTTTAACCTTGTTGTTGGATTCCATTGTAATTGCAGTTGAATTAATCTTTTTGATACATTGAGTCAGAGGAAGCAAAATGTAACATGTCAGCAATAAGATAAATGTAGGAGTTTTGAGAAACTTATCACTGGTAGCGAGTGTATGAACAGAAATACTTAATATCCTTGAGGGAAACTAAATTGTAAATTTTGTTGTAATTCTGAAATGAAAAGAGAAATTTACCAACAGATTCTCTCTCTCTCTCTCTCTCTCTCTCTCTCTCTCTCTCTCTCTCTCTCTCTCTCTCTCTCTCTCTCTCCCCCCCCCTCCCTCCCTCCCTCCCTCCCTCCCTCCTTGAATGCTTTGTGAAATCAAGAAATAATTCCCAGCAGACAGCAGATGTAATGCCATGCGGTATCTTTTTTTGTTTCTCTCATTAAAATCATTGGTCCTTACATTCCAAAAACAAGGCCTCTTCTCTACATCCATTATTAAAATCTGTTCGTCGATATTCCCTGTCTCTAGAGGATACATTGGGGAAGTCACTTTGTAGCTGCACACATGCAACATACACTGCTGTCACGTGACCATTCCACTCCCAGCACCAACAGCCATCAGCTAGCACCTCTTCTCACACCACTCATGTGAACTGTCAATAGCACTGCGGCTGCCACTGTGTGATTTCTGTCTCACTATGAGTGATGTGGCTGGTAAGCGGTGAAACGCCTCAGATGTTCCGTTCTGTGTGGACTGCTGCATGTACACCATAGCAGTATGTCCATCCACTGCACAGCTGACTTTACATAAATATTCCCCTTGTGCGAGTCCTGTCTTGGTCACGGATGCCACAAGAGCCTTTTGATCACTGGTGTCCTCTGTGTTAACTGATTAGAAAAGTTCAGTTCTGTTAGTCACTAGGAAGCCTAAGAAATTGCTCTTGTATATCCATCTGTTTGAAGTAGTTTCCAGACAAGACATTGAGATCAGTTTCACGCGAATTCCTGTCTCTTGCACCAGTTTTAATTGCCTGACTCTCCAAACGCATGACTCTTCAGAAAAAGAAAAAAAAACACAATTTACAACACCTCAAGTCATCCTGTATCACAAGAATTAGCAGTTTTCAGGAATGTAATCCAGAGAACAGTAACAGTGCCTGTGATGGGAGATATATACTTGCACAGAAATTCATATTATAAAGCTGTTTGCAACAACTAAATGGCAACGGAATTAAAATCACCAATGGAATGATAAAAAAAAAGGAAGGTAGAAAGTGGCAAAGCTAATTAGCGGAAAAAAACCATTGCACGCCATGTAGTGTTACCATCTCAGACTGGATAGCAAGAACCCTAAAGGAATAGGAGATAAACATCTGGTTCTCAACAAAAAATGAGTTCAGAATAACACCACAACATGTGAGAAATGAAAAAGATAAATTTGAGAAAACTGGAGCATATCAGATACTGTTTATTTCTGAAAGCTTCTATACTGGACAGACAATGAAAGCTTTTTACAACGGATTTTGTGAACACATGGCAACCATTCAGCTGAAGAATTACAGTAAGTCAGCTGTCACAACCCATTTGTATAAAACAGGACACAAAATGCAACATGACCATGACCACTCCGCCATGGAAAGACTGCCCCCCTTTTTTTTCCAGTTTTTAGATTTGGTATCACCTTTTATGTCTTCTAGTATGTGTGTTTTAACTTCATTATTTTGTAATTTGACCCCCCTGACGTGATCCGTACACTTTCAGTGGACCCTCTTTCTTCTGTGAGTATCTTCGGAATTGCGGGACTGATGACCTCACTGTTTGGTCCCATAAACCCTGTCAATTAATCAGTCAATCAAAATAAGACATGACTAAAGCACATATCATTTTGCATACTCAGCCAAAAGGCTTAAAGCTAAATATCCTGTAAACAGTGGAAATGTACAGAAACCTAAAGCTACACCCAGATGTAATTGTAAATTAAGAATGATAATGACTGCTCAAAAGTAATACAGAACCTTAGTGAGACGTGCCTTTTTCCTCAAAGGACCTCACATGGGGAGTACCCTTCTCTCAAACCACCTTGTATGCGGAGTATCCTACTTAATTTTGTTCGTTATAGATTCTCTCCTTGTGTATACAGTAGTGTATATTATTTTTCAAAATAGATCAAATTACAAACCTGTTTGTTTATACAGTAAAACGCAGAATTCAGATGAAGCAATACATATTATTTTTTTTTTTTTTTTTTTTTTTTTTTTATTATATGAATTACATATGTAACTAGGCATAGTATTTATTTATGTAGAAAGGTGTAAAAGTAATATCTACTGGTTGTAATAACCTTCACACATCATAATGCACAAAAACCTACAACATAAATACTGGAATTAGATTAGGAAATGAGACACTTAAAGTAGTAAAGGAGTTTTGCTATTTAGGGAGTAAAATAACTGATGATGGTCGAAGTAGAGAGGATATAAAATGTAGACTGGCAATGGCAAGGAAATCGTTTCTGAAGAAGAGAAATTTGTTAACATGAGTATAGATTTAAGTGTCAGGAAGTCCTTTCTGAAAGTATTTGTATGGAGTGTAGCCATGTATGGAAGTGAAACATGGACGATAACTAGTTTGGACAAGAAGAGAATAGAAGCTTTCGAAATGTGGTGCTACAGAAGAATGCTGAAGATAAGGTGGGTAGATCACGTAACTAATGAGGAGGTATTGAATAGGATTGGGGAGAAGAGAAGTTCGTGGCACAACTTGACTAGAAGAAGGGATCGGTTGGTAGGACATGTTCCGAGGCATCAAGGGATCACCAATTTAGTATTGGAGGGTAGCGTGGAGGGTAAAAATCGTAGAGGGAGACCGAGAGATGAATGCACTAAACAGATTCAGAAGGATGTAGGCTGCAGTAGGTACTGGGAGATGAAGAAGGTTGCACAGGATAGAGTAGCATGGAGAGCTGCATCAAACCAGCCTCAGGACTGAAGACCACAACAACAACAACAACAAATACTGGATCTGCCACTTGATGGTGAAGCCAAAGCCTTTGTAATACATTGTAAATAAAAACTTAAAGTTTAATGATTAGTTTTGTTGTAAATATGTATATTTATATAGACATTAAAGAAAGCACGCTACAACGTAAGCTTGCTGTACACAATGTTAGTCACTTACTTAAAAAGAGTACTATAAATACTGTAGAATTGGCACATGTTGTTCTTTTGACCTTCCACTGCTAACTATGAAATGGTGAATATGGTCCAATTTGGTGTATGGAACCAGCGCAGTGAGATAGCTTGACATGGAGATATGACGGAATACAGAAAGGAGATATCATGTTTGCCATATAACACAGTTTAAGAACAGGGTTGTAAAAAGATACTTATCAAAAGAGATTGGAAACAATCATTACACCTTATTAGTGGCAGTCAGTTTGAACCGGAAATAAATTCATTCTGTCAATGAATGCTGGTTCCTGTCAACCTTTTTCCGAGTGAAAATTGCAAAGGGAACTGCATGCAGTGGATTTTTGGAGTCAGGGTATCACACAAAAGGCCACCATTCTCATGTCTTTAAAAGGCCATACTACAGAAACTGGACACTAGCTGACTGCAAATGTGCATTGTGCTTTGATGAGTAAGTATTTTTCCTCTTTATGAATGATGCAAGCTTTCGAGTGCACCAATGGCCCAATTAGGTGTTTAACGAGCAGCATTTTTGAGGGTAATGGTTTGAGACAGTTTATTATATGATGACTTGGTCCCTCTTGTACAGATTCCTCTTAATGTGTTAGGATGTCTTCTGATTTGACAAACAGTCAGGTATCCTCCCACACCCCAATTGGTGTACTAAATCACCTGATCTTAACCCCACAGTAAATATATAGGACCGTTTAGAACAGCAGGTGAAACAGAGCAATACACATCCATCAGCATGATAGGTTTGTAGTGTGTATTCATCAATGAGAAGCTACAGTTGGATATGGAATGCCTGAAGAAACTTGTGGGCTCTCTTCCTCACCAGGTTGAAGCCATTATAAAGGTTTGAGGCCATGTTACATGGTGCAGTGCGATGTCTCCTGGTGGAGCAGGGACTACCGTATTTACTCGAATCTAAGCCGCACTCGAATCTAAGCCGCACCTGAAAAATGGGACTCGAAATAAAGGGAAAAAAAAATTTCCCGAATCTAAGCCGCACCTGAAATTTGAGACTCGAAATTCAAGGGGAGAGAAAAGTCTTAGGCCGCACCTCCAAATCGAAACAAAGTTCGTCCATTGTAATATGAGACACAGTTTAGGTGGAATGAATGACGATACAGCTACAGTAGTTTGGTTCGAGTCGTAAGCTTAGCAGTTAAGCTTTACCAGGTATCCTTAGCTATGCGTCAGGTGCTCCATCCGTATTTATACAGGTACCCTTCCTTTTTCACGTGCTTCGTCTGGTTTGAATCCATTGCTTATTTTGCTTTGATCTGATAAGTGCCGTTTTCTTTGTTATAGGCGTCATGCATTGTTTGTCGCATTCTGATAGTGTGTGTTTACGGCCTGTCGCCGATCGCGGCATGGCTCGCTTTTGTGCGCACTACCGCTGCTTACAATAAAAAAAGAGAGGAATTGTCTCATTAGCGAAACAATGGCAAGAGAGTGCTATTTGTTGTTACTTACACTGCTGCTTTCTTTGATAATGATCAACAAGAACCAAATAATAGACTGCGTATCATAGAATATGTTTTGAACGAGAGTTAGGCGAAAATTTTTCTTCGTTTGAAAATCTTTGCGGCCGCTTCTTTAATACATCAAATTCTGCACAGAAATTAGTCATCTTAGATTTAAAAATCTAGTCAGTTGCCGTGCTTCATTTCTGACTGTATCACTATTAGGCATAAGAATAATATGAATATAAACATGACACGATACGTATATTCTTCCGCGTTTGCTGTTGTCTCACCCTAGTTTCGTAGTTTATTAGGCAGACAGGATTTAAACGAGATAGCAGCAAACACGAAAGAATACATGGCAAAATGTTTATATTCGTGTTATTCTTATGGTGAAGAGAATACTGCATGTGATTCACATTTCATCAGGTTCCTATTAGCAACCATCTCTTCTCACAGGTAGGAAAAAATTCAGAACGTAGTGTTGGCCATATTGACAAACATCCCAAACAGTCTTGCCAGTTGGATTTTCGTAGTACATTGAAATTCTGCTACATTCGAAAATGAACAATAAGGAATTTGTATTTACTTCGTTGGATAACGTATGAAAATGCAGTGTTGGTGCTAGTATTTATCTTTGTGCCTACAAAGCATGCCTGTGTAGCGCTACATATATTCGACGGCAGAAGTTAGTTGTGGCGGCACCTACCAACATTTTTAAGAACTTCCACTTGCTTTACACTCGATTCTAAGCCGCAGGCGGTTTTTTGGATTACAAAAACTGGAAAAAAAGTGCGGCTTAGATTCGAGTAAATACGGTAACCATTTGGTCTCATTTGCTTATGTTTCTGTGTAATATTTTAAGACCTTTTTTTTATACAAGCTAGGGATGCATCAGTTCATAAAGAGTAGGTCTTTATTGTTTCCTCAAAGCTGTTTTTTTCCATTAGAAATTCATCCAAGGTTTTCTAATTTTTGCAAAATGTTTGCAGCTTCAGTGTCATCAGTTAGTAAAGTGGTGGCTGGCTGAAGTCGGATGAGTCTACTTTTCAAAATGTTTCTCATGAAAGATGTCTCACACTGTAACCACAGATGGAAACATTGGGAAAGTACATAATGTCATTGCACAATTTGCAATAAAATGTGAATGAAACAACTGAGGCCAAAGGCATGTCAGAAGGAAGTACATGGTAAATCTTACCTGAAAAGTAAAATATCAGAAAATGAATTATTCTGTAATGTTTGGGGTGATTTAAAGAGAATCGAATCGTTTTCTGTGTAGATTTGTTACAGAGATTGAGACTTCTGTTCAATATTTCACACCAAAACTAAATCAGTGCAGTGTGGAAAGCTGATAGGTCAGTTAATGGTGAACCTAATTTCATCTGCCAGAAGGGTTTGGTCAGACATTTTGGGATACAAAAATTATTCTTCCTATTGATTATTTTCAAACGTAAAACTGTAATTTACAAAAACTAGGTGAGGTTTTTGGCCCAACAATTGAACAAATATGGGAGAAAAGCTCAAGTTCGCAAAATATAGTCTTATAGGTGCAATTCATCTGCCTCAATTGTGTTTTGACTGTGGGAAAGAAATTTTGTAGCGTCTACTCACAGGGAAAGACACTAAGCCGAAAAATAAATTAATCTTTTATGTAAAAATACAGTCTGTAACATCTTGATTGAGACAGTTCACTTCTTTGCCCTTTACCTCTAGATATTTTGGGTCTTGTTGTAGTTTGATAAGTCATGGTCATGACATACAGTTAAAGTATTTTTTTAATTTATGCTAATGCCATTTCATATGATTTTGTCTGTATTGTCTGTTCCAGATAACATTGGATCTCACATTTGCACAAGCAGCTCGTGGTGTTAACAAAGAAGTTGTTTTGAACATGGTTGATACATGTCCTAAGTGTCATGGCAGCCGAGCAGAACCTGGAACAAAAGCAGCAAAATGTTCTTACTGTAATGGCACAGGGATGGAAACAATAACAACAGGTATTTCTATAGGAAGTTACATAAGTTATTGGCTCGTATTTGAGAAAGCTGCACAGGGTAGAAATCTATGCCATTAACAGTCTTAAAAATGTGCATTCTTTCCTTGGAAATGTATTCAAATGGGAATTGTCATTGCTACAGTGAGTTTTTTGAAAACATGTCTTACAAAATTTGTAATATCGCATTCTATGATATTGACAGAAAGTGTGTAAATTATATACAACAGGAGATGTAAAAGACTATGCTCACTGATAGTAAATATTTTTTTAAGAGCGGGAGAGGAGGGTGTGCTATTCTAATATGAAATAATGATGCCTGTGCAGTTGTGTAGTTTAATCAGTTGATGGTGAAGTATCATGGGTAACCTGCATATTGTGAGCACAGAAGAAATGTCGGAAATGAGGTGCAATGCTACATGAAAGTGGTTCTAGAATTACAAAAACATTAGAGATATACAGTAACAATGTAAGAATGAGTTTGGAACTGAACCACAAACACTTTAAACATTTCCAGTTTTACAGATAAACTTGAGTTTGACAGTCCTGTTTGCAGTGTCCATAAGCAATGATATAAAATGAACATCTCAAGATCACTCTACACTGGGGAGTGAGGATGACTCATATTTATGTGTGAGTACTGGAAGTAGGTTGAAGGAGTGAGGATGAGGAGTTTGGAGGAAAGTTGTCTGGTCTGTTATAATCCAATACTTAAGGAATGGTTGTGTAAAAACCAACAAGTAACAAGGCTCAATATGTTTGCATGGATAGGAAACTGAATCTACCATGTGTTTTTGTCTGGTCTTGTCTGTCACTGTGAGGATTAATCAGTTTGTCAACTGTAGCCTGATATACTTAAATATTAAATTTTCTATGTCATTCAAGAGCTGTTTGATAGGAGAGATCTTGCATACAGCGAGATAGTGTTACACTGCACAACCATCCAGATACGTGGGTGGTACTCTTCGTGGATGATGTATGTATGTGAAATGGGCAAAGAGATAACACTTAGTGCAAACAATCGTAACAAAATTGTTGTTAAAAACTACATGTTTCTGTCAGTATTTTCTAGGTAAGAACTGTGCATCCACAGTTGGATAAGTAATACCAGTTTACAAGTAATTAGTCACAACAGTACTTGATTTGTGGTGGTATGCACCAGTACACCGCACCAGTACCTCTGAGGAAAAAGATCAGAACTACAGATTTTGAGATGTGGCATGAGAGAACTTTTGCTGCTTTTGTAGCAGTATAAAACAAATGTTGTGGTCACACAAATGCTCAGAAAAGTGTTAAAATAATGTTTTAAGAAGTTTAAATTGAAAAAAATCCTGGAAGGCCACAGTACCGGACTTCTTCTTTTTACAAATCAAGCATCGAATCACAACCACAATTCTGATCAAGGTAAAGAACAGCAACCAAAGGCAGAGAGTAACATATATATCAAAGCAAAGAGATGATTAGCCACAACACCATTATTAAATACATTTAATGTATTTGCAATTGCAAATGTGGACAACCATCAGCTGTAGAATGGAATGATGACGATGAAAATTTGTGCTGGACAGGACCTCGAAACTGGATTTCCCGCTTATCGCAAGTGGTTGCCTTATCATTTGGCTGTTTGTGCACGACTCACAGCCAGACCGAAACTTCCATATGTTGTCAACCATGCGTCTACACCTTTACTGGAATTTACATAATGGATGTATATGTGCAGGTTGTAGATGCATGGTTGACAGCATATGGGAGTTTGGGTCTGGCCATGAGACGTGCACGGGTAGCCAAGTAGTAAAATGTTGCTTGCGATAAGCAGGAAATCTGGGTTCGAGTACCAGTCTGGCACAAATTTTCATTGTCGTCATTCCATTATACAGCTGATGGTTGTCCATACTCGCAGTAGGGAATACATTAAATATATTTCATAACGGCTGTAGTCACCACAGTGCCTTTTTGTTTTAACATGTGTGCATGTCCAGAGGAACTTTGCATCATAATTCAGAATAAAAGGCACTGCAATATCACAATAATTAAATTTTTCATACGTCAAAACAAATTAATGCCACTTTTATTGCACCAGACACATTGTGTTCATAGTTCCTCTTAACTGAAAATGTTTAGATGCTGGTGGCCCTTCCACATCCACATCTACATCTATGTGATTGCTCTGCTATTCACAATAAATTGCCTGGCAGAGGGTTCAGTTAACCACTTTCAAGCTTTCTGTCTACCATTCCACTCTCAAACTGCACGCGGGAAAAATGAGCACTTAAATTTTTCTGTGCGAGCCCTGATTTCTCTTATTTTATCATGATGATCATTTCTCCCTATGTAGATGGGTGCCTACAGAATGTTTTCTCAATCAGAGGAGAAAACTGGTGATTGAAAAAAAGCCTGTGTTTTAATGATTGCCACTCCAGTTCACGTATCATGTCTGTGGCAGTATCTCCCCTACTTCGCGACAATACAAAATGAGCTGCCCTTCTTTGTACTTTTCTGATGTCATCCATCAGTCCCATCTGATGCGGATCCCACACCGCACAGCAATATTCCAGAATAGGGTGGACAAGCGTGGTGTAAGCAGTCTCTTTAGTAGACCTGTTGCACCTTCTAAGTGTTCTGCCAGTGGATCACAGTCTTTGATTGGCCCTACCCACAACATTATGTGATCATTCCAATTTAGGGAATTTGTAATTGTAATCCCTAAGTATTTAGTTGGATTTACAGCCTTGAGGTTTGTGTGACTTATTGCGTAATCGAAATTTAGCGAATTTCGTTTAGTACTCATGTGAGTAACTTCACACTGTTCTTTATTCAGGGTCAATTGCCACTTTCTTCACCATACAGATATCTCATCTAAATCATTTTGTAATTCGTTTTGCTCATCTGATGACTTTAGAAGATGGTAAATGACAGCATCATCTGCAAACAATCTAAGACAGCTACTCAGATTGTCTCCTATGTCGTTAATATAGATCAGGAACAATAGAGAGCCTATAACACTTTCTTGGGGAACACCGGATATTACTTCTGTTTTACTCGATGACTTTCCATCTATTACTATGAACGTTGACCTTTCTGACAGGAAATCACAAATCCAGTCGCACAACTGAGGCAATATTCCATAAGCATGCAGTTTGGTTAGAAGATGCTTGTGAGGAACAGTGTCAAAAGCCTTCTGGAAATCTAAAAATATGGAATCCATTTGACATCCCCTGTCAATAGCACTCATTACTTCACGAGTATAAAGAGCTGGTTGTGTTTCGCAAGAACGATATTTTCTGAATCCGTGCTGACTGTGTCAGTAAATCGTTTTCTTCGAGGTACTTCATAATGATCGAATACAGTATATGTTCCAAAACCCTACTACTAAACGACGTGATTGATATGGGCCTGTAATTCAACGGATAACTCCTACTTCCCTTTTTAGGTATTGGTGTGACTTGAGCAATTTTCCAGTCTTTAGGTATGGATCTTTCTGTGAGTGAGTGAGTGGTTGTATATAATTGCTAAATATGGATCTATTGTATCAGCATACGCTGAGATGAAGCTGACTGGTATACATACTGGTGCAGAAGCCTTGCTTTTATTAAGTGATTTAAGCTGCTTTGTGACACCAAGGATATCTATTTCTATGTTTCTCATCTTGGCAGTTGTTCTTGATTGGAATTCAGGAATACTTACTTCTTCTTCTTTGGTGAAGGAGTTTTGGAAAATAGTGTTTAATAACTCTGCTTTAGTGTCACTGTCACCAGTGATTTCACTGTTGTCACTATGCAGTGAAGGTATTGATTGCGTTTTGCCACTGGTGTGCTTTATGTATGACCAGAATCTCTTTGAGTTTTCTGCCAGATTTCAAGACAGAATTTCGTTGTGGAAATTATTAAAAGCATCTTGCATTGAAGTCCGTGCTATATTTCAAACTTCTGTAAAACTTTGCCAGTGTTAGAGATTTTGCGTTCTTTTAAATTTGGCATGCTTTTTTTTGCTGTTTCTGCAACAGCAATCTGACCTGTTTTGTGCACCATGGGGGATCAGTACCTTCACTTATTAATTTATGTGGACTATATCTCTCAATTGCTTTTGTTACTATCTCTTTGAAATCATTCCACATCTTTTCTAGGCTTACATAATCAGATCGGAAGGAGTGCAGACTGTGTCTTAAAAAGGCATTAATAGCATTTTTATCAACTTTTTTGAGGAGTATACTTTTTGTTTCTTTTTGATGGTTGTATGAGTTTCGGTATTCAGCCTAGCAGCTACTGCCTTGTGTTCGCTAATCCCTGTATTTGTCACGATACTCACTATTTGCCCAGGATTATTTGTTGCTAAGAGGTCAAGTATGTTTTCACAAGCATTTATGCTTTGAGTGGGCTCATGAACTAATTGTTTAAAATAATTTTCTGAGAAAGCATTCAGTACAATTTCGGATGACATTTTATGCCCGCTTTAAAGGTATAACTTTTCCAGCATATCTAGGGTAGATTATAGTCACCACCGACTATAATTGTAAGAGTGGGGTACCTATTTGTAATGATACTCAAGTTTTCTGAGTGAGGTATCTATTTGAAATGAGACTCAAGTTTTCTTTGAACTGTTCAGCAACTTTATCTTCTGAGTTGGGGCTCAGTAAAACGACCCAATTAATAGTTTAGTCCGACTGTCAAGTATAACCTCTGCCCATACTGTTTTGCAGGAACTATCTACTTCAATTTCACTATAAGGCAAACTACTTCGGTCAGCAATAAATACTCCACTACCAATTGTATTTAATCTATCGTTTCTGAACACTATTAGATCCTTGGAAAAAATTTCTGCTGAACTTATTTCCAGCTTTAGCCAGCTCTCTGTACCTACAACTATTTGAGCATCAGTGCTTTCTATTAGGGCTTGGAGCTCTGGTTCTTTCTCAACACAGCTACGAAAAATTACAACTACAATACCGATGGTTTCTATGACTAACTTGCTGTGTTTTACCTGCCCTCTCTGTGGTTCCCTGAGGCCCTCTAACCTAAAAAAAATTGACAGTTGCCAAACTGTGGCAAGAGAATAGTAACTACATTTTGTTTTGTTCTAAAGACATTGTCTATTCAAGATTGGCACATTTTTTGGATCCTACCTCCTGTGTATGATCACAGTTTTCCATTTAACATTATATCAACAATTAAAAAGTGTAAATTTTACAGCTTTCACAGCTTATTTAAACTAATTTCATAATGACAAGGTACAGTAAGCAATTTATGAAGGTGTACAGGTTGTTTATTGCCAGACTATTCTAGAAAATGGAATGGAAGAAGAGATTAATAATTCTACAAAGTAACCTTGAACTTGGATGTAGTAACACTGTCAATATTTTTGGACATTTACTGCTCTAATGGACCTCAACAGTTTGGATTTATTTAAGTATTACTTTTCTGAAAATTACAAATTTTATTTTGGATGAAAACTGTGACTTATAAATACAATTAAGATGTACAGAAGACTGTTGTGTTTGTTTCATTGAAGAAAGTTAGTGTGGACAATCCAAATTATCTGTTAGTCTATTAAAGTACAGAAAAGAATATGTGCAGGACTTTTGACTTTTTGAGTGAATTAAATGAAACAGTTGGTGATGCAATTTATAATTGCAGATGTGCATATACAAAACTAATTTGCTTGTCTTCTCTGCAATCTCAATATTTTCTTCACACTGTGTATGCCATTACCAACATTTGAAATGGAGTGAGGTCGTCTCTGTAAAATACACTTATCAGTAACCACTCTTGAATTTCTTATAGAACCGTATAATCACTATAGTTGATGGGTTATTTCATGATGCATCATAATTTGTTAAGACATTTTAGACTTTCTTTTTTTAGGGGCCAGATTTAAGCCTTTTACTCATTTCAGTAAGAAAATTCTCCTAAAAAAACGTAGCATTAGAAGTAGACTAAATTTTTGGACAGTATTTGTCTTCGGGAGGTAAGATTCCAGTACAGTAAATAGACAAACACATGAGGTATAAAAATTATAGTAACCTTCAGAACTGTTGTTCCCTTCCTCGGGGTTGAAAGAGGGGTAGGTTGGTGAACATTAGAACAGAAGGTTAGGTCAGTCAAACCCTTTTTATTTAGCAGCATATATGGTTTTTTTTTCCCCTCAAGGTAAGATCTGCCATGAACAGTTGGGCTTGTTTAATTTGATTGTGTTACTGCAGGACCGTTTGTGATGCGATCAACTTGTCGGTACTGTCATGGTACGAGAATGCATATCAAATTTCCTTGCACAGAGTGTGAAGGGAAGGGAAGTACTGTGCAGAGGAAGAGGATAACAGTTCCTGTGCCTGCAGGTGAGCTTTAGCCATTAAATATCAGTATTATTGTGCATTTAATTTTACCTCACAGTTCTTATGCAGTCTTATTAATATTATTCTTGTCTGTAATAAAATGTAACTGATAATTCTCTTTCATGGGAGGAAGTTTTGTAGCTCTTCACTCCTTTGTGAAAGATTTTATCATTTCTGTGTCCTCTCAATTATCAGTTTTTTCTGTTTATTGGCATTTTATCATGTCTGAATCTTAGCAGTTACTGTTTTGCAGCATGGATCACAGAAATGACTAGGTAACATGAGAGAGTTTAAGCACCATGATTAGATTAGATTTACTTTCATTCCAATTGGTCCGTAGTGAGGAGATCCTCCAGGATGTAGAACATGAAGTATTCATATTGTTGTTCCTATTGTCACTAATGAAAAATTAATGATTTTGCTGTCTAAGCAGCTGAGTGATTGCTGTACCATATGTTCCATCCTTCAGCTGCTTCTGCTGGCTTGCTTTCCTTTCAGTGCATGAGGAAATATCCTGGCTCCTGATAGTCATAAATATTTGTAGCTTTTTTTCAGCTCTCAATTTCTTTTTATATAATACTAACTGAGTAACCAGTATTGCCGAAGTATGTATTTATTACAATCTTCTGTTGGTTCATGTTCTCCTCCCTCCTTTGTCCATCTGCTCCTCCTCACACTTTGTCCATCTCCTCCGGCCTTTCTCCCTGTCCATCTGCTTCTCTCCCCTCTCTGTCCACCACCGCCCCCCTCCCCCCCCCCCACCAAGTGCCCATCTTCTCCTTGCCCCCACCCCCGATCTATCTCCTCCTCCCCATCTGCTCCCATCTTCACCAAGTTAAGACCCCTACTCCAATCGCAGGCTTGTGGTTCTTACTGCCACAGTATTTCTTTTCAGGTAGTAAGTAATATGTGTATCAAGTTTGGCTGAAATCGATCCTCCGAGGGTTAGGAGGAGCTTTTTACCCCTGGATTTGACAGATTACGCAGATGTCACATATGTTTAACATATTTCACACATGAAACTTCCTGGCAGATTAAAACTGTGTGCCCGACCGGGACTCGAACTCGGGACCTTTGCCTTTCGCGGGCAAGTGCTCTACCAACTGAGCTACCGAAGCACGACTCACGCCCGGTACTCACAGCTTTACTTCTGCCAGTACCTCGTCTCCTACCTTCCAAACTTTACAGAAGCTCTCCTGCGAACCATGCAGAACTAGCACTCCTGAAAGAAAGGATATTGCGGAGACATGGCTTAGCCACAGCCTGGGGGATGTTTCCAGAATGAGATTTTCACTCTGCAGCGGAGTGTGCGCTGATATGAAACTTCCTGGCAGATTAAAACTGTGTGCCCGACCGGGACTCGAACTCATATCAGTGCACACTCCGCTGCAGAGTGAAAGTCTCATTCTGGAAACATCCCCCAGGCTATGGCTAAGCCAAGTCTCCGCAATATCCTTTCTTTCAGGAGTGCTAATTCTGCATGGTTCGCAGGAGAGCTTCTGTAAAGTTTGGAAGGTAGGAGACGAGGTACTGGCAGAAGTAAAGCTGTGAGTACCGGGCGTGAGTCGTGCTTCGGTAGCTCAGTTGGTAGAGCACTTGCCCGCGAAAGGCAAAGGTCCCGAGTTCGAGTCCCGGTCGGGCACACAGTTTTAATCTGCCAGGAAGTTTCATATCAGCGCACACTCCGCTGCAGAGTGAAAATCACATTCTGGATATTTCACACATGTGCGTACACACATTTCATCTGTATCTGTAGCGAATTTTGGCCTGCAGTTTCATTTTCATATATCTCAGTCTTTATGACTTTGCGTTTCCTCAGCAATGTGTCTTACACTTACATAATTAGTGTATAGTTGGATACTGTCTGTGAAATGTGTTGGGAATAGTATTAATAGTAAATAAGTTAAAAAATTAAAATGTAATGCATGATACAGCAGTTTTTCATGCATCAAAGTGTTTATGACATCATATTTCGTGAACTATTTGTCATACAGTGCCATAATTTTGCAAGTAAATTCTGTGCTATTTGCAAAATGTATCATGGATACAGTTAGTAGTAAAGAAGTAACAAATTAAAACATTGTGCCTAATGTGTCAGTTTGACTGCATGAACAGTGAAAATGTATTAAATAATAAACTTTTTTTCCTTTCATCATTTTATGGGCATTGTTCTGCAAGGAAGAGTCTCATAAAGGTTTGAAATAATGTGTAAATTGTTGCAACTCACTAAGTGTTCTCATTCTGAAATACTGGATGAAACTGGATATTCACATGTCATGAGTTATCTTTTTCACACCCACACCTTTGATGGGTACATGGTTTATACCTCCACAGCGATTCTTTCTGGACAATAAGTGGTATGTGTAGTAAGTTTGGTTGAAATCACTCTAGTGATTTAGCAGATGTGGAACATACAAGTGTAAATACATTTTTATAATATATATAAACAAAAATTGTTTACTCAAAATGTGCTGTTGTGTTTTCATCCTCACAATCAGTTTTCATAGAAAACAGAAAACTTGAATTTATGGCTTATCAACTTGTGATTAGAACACTAGTGTTGAATCTGAATTTGCAATAACAGTAAACAAGGCTCAAGATCAGTGAGGGGGGGAGGAGTAGATGGACAGAGAGAGGAAGGGAGGAAATGGACACAGAGAGGGGGAAGGAGGAGATGGACAGAGAGCGAGAGGGGGGGGGGGGGAGGAGATTATGACAAATATCCAATTCCCATACATATTTAGCAATTGCGAAGTGTTGCTAGGGTTGCTAGTTACTAATAGATAATGAAAAAAATCTGTGAGGTATTAGGTTCTCAGAGGGATTATTTCCATGTGTGTAAACCCCACCAAGCCATTTGTGAGAGCACTGCCTCACTTATTTTTGACACTTTTAAAAACAGTACTTTGAAACAGTTTAGCTATTGTAAAATATTTTATTTATATTCTTTGTCAAAACATATTATTGCCAAAAACTATTATTGGTTTATTGTAACAAAATCATGCTACAAGATTCAAATAAACCTTAAAGTTTTGTGAATGCTTCAATCTTGGACAACATTCCCTACTTGGGAATTACTGTTTGGTATTCTCATTGCCCTTCTTAGAAGGGCAGCCATAAAATTCAGTACGTTACATGGCTACCATTCGAATGTTTTGTGTTATCAACCACATCTGTAGACTTGACTGTAAAGACTATGTGCTGGTGTGCACACAAAAACGGGGAACTGTTAAACCTCATTGTTGAGCCCAGAGATGCTTAACCACGCTCTGTAAAATCTTTCAGAGTTTGTGTTTGTTCTCTTATTGAAAGAGATGCAGCAATGGTGACCTCATATTGCCACTTTGATGTGGGTGACACCACCTTGAAGATCGATATACAGACATCTGTGATGTGACTGTAGTGAAGTTTATTATGGTTTTGTTCATGGGTGGTTGTCAAAGACAGAGCATTACTTGTAGCAGCACACTTCTGACCATGTAATTCCTATTTAGGTACACTCTGTATATCAGTATTATTTCTCTCTACCAGTGTGATAGTCACCACTATAAATTGTGCTTTTTTTCTCATTGTTTTGTGCATTGGTATATGACTATGTACAGCACATGTTTTATTGTGTGTGTGTGTGTGTGTGTGTGTGTGTGTGTGTGTGTGTGTGTGTGTGTGTGTGTGTGTGTGTGTGTGTTTGGGGAGGGGGGGGGATGAGGTCTTCCTGGAGCGCTTACCATTGATTTTAGTCAAATTTGACACACTTCTGTCAGTTGATTCTAATGTTTTCATCATTGTGACAGTATACAGGTTGTTATAGTAGAAATGTACTATTTTCTGGGAGATGATGATACTGGTCATAATGTAAGACAGATTGATATCAATCTATTCATGAAAGTTGATATGCTATTGCGTACAAATTTATGTTTATTCCCCACTTGCATCCAGCTAACAGATATTATGGCACATGCTTAACAATAGCAGCCTTTGTTTTGCTATTGGCGATGTCATTATCATGCAGCTGGTGGAAGTATGTTTTGTAGTAGAAATATGATAAATTATTTTGAATTGTAATAGGAGGGAACTTGTGGGCTACTGGACTAATTACACTTAATGACGCTGTGGCACAGATCGTACTCAGTTTTGCAAAGTTGATGCTGTAAATGTGCTAGTTGTTTGCGGCTTCTGGTAATGCACTCAAATTTCGTCATAACCCTACGGTCAGCACTTGATGAATTATTATGCTTTCTATATTGTATGGATAAGTTCAGGTGAACACTGCATGTGAGGAAGGGCAGTATCATTTCATTGTCAGTATGTGCAATATCTGCATACAAAGCACTAAGCACAAATTTTGCCATTGGGTACAAACTGGTTATTTGATTCCAGTGACACATTTTGGGGACGAAACTATTAAGAAAACTGTAATTGTCATTTCTGGTTTTCCAGAAAATAATTTTGTAGATACACATTTTAATTTGTCTTTTTCCATCACCGTGTAAAAGGACTTAGGATATTAAAAGCTGCTGGTCTCATTATTTTGGATGAATGAGTATAAGTGTAATACTTGTTTGCTTTATAAAAAAACCTTTGTTCCTCAAGGGAATGTTACAGTGATCTTTGACAGTCAACACGTTGGTTTCTGAAAGTTAAAAATAAGTTTTAAGAAACTGGTGAACTTTTCTCAAGAAATTTGACATTTGATAATATCCATTTTACCAAAGAAATGTGCAAATATTGCTCACTTGAGTTCAGACAAATAAGTAGCATTGTATATTTTTTATATTCCAGCAGATAAATTTCAAGCAGTGCCAGTCAGTTTTTAATATGCTACTTGTCACACTTCTGGCAGTCTCATAATACTGTGTTAATGCCTTAGCCTAGTCCTAGAATTCTCAGCCTCAGTTGCAACTATTTGTTTAGTAACTTCAATTTTACATCAGGGAAGTTTGATATTCTGACATTTATTTGATCTGCTTAGTTGTTTGTAGGATTTTTGTTTATTACTACAACAGTGTGCTTAATGAGTACATAGTTTGCAAGTTAAAAACTGATGTATTAAAATGATAGAGCGAAGCAAACGTACCCAATCTGTGAACTAAATAATGTGTTTGTGAAGAACTAACAAACCCATTTGATGTTATTTTAGTACTTATATAAGGCCAAAGGCAATGTTGGAGGAACAAAATATTTTTGATCTTGACAGCCAGTTCTAAGAGTTGATGTATTTGACTAGTCAACGTAAATTAATTTTCAGTCTACATAAAGGATTGAGGAATATCGTTTATAGAAATTAAGTGAAAATAGAAGTTGAAATGTGATGATTTATACCTTTGTTTCACTGTCATCAGTTAATACAATTGTATTTGGGAAGTATGGAATGTGAAACCTCACCTTCTAACGTTTTCGGACGACAAGAGAGAGTGTGGTATTGGGTTGCAAGGCACACACATCTCTCAATTCAGTAGTTGTGTGTAGCCGATCCTCTTCTCTGGGTAGTCATCTACGACGATCTCCCACAAGCTGCTTCTTCGAAGACTATAGTGGGTTAACGGAATTTATTAAAATACTTCTCTATCCTTGAAATAATTTCGGTACTCGTATAATACTTTTCAGTTCCATCACTTTATATTTTCATCTTTCACAGATAATAACTTCTGCAAACTATTTTATTCCTTACACCTTAGACTTGTTTACACATATTCATACATGTGTCTTGTTTCCTTCATAGCCAATACATAAATTAATTTAAAAGTCTCTAGTCTCAAGCAAGTCCAATACATGAATGTGCATAGCACTCTATATTCAGCAGTTCAATAGTCTTATTTACAATCACCACAGACACTAACACATCAAAGAATACGACAAAATTATTCTTTGAGTTCTCCTCACGTCTTCTGTGGCGCTGGAGGCAAACACTTGTCGTTGTCAGTGACTCACCCCTTTTACAGTCTTGTAATAACAAACTTCCGACCTGCACGTAGAAACAGGTGGATCGGTAGAAATGTTCTCTCTCTCCTGCACTCATACTTAAAATAACGGGTGTTTGAGACGATTGAAGGCCGGGTGTTTCTAGAATTTACACCGAAATTCTTGAGGCGCTACAACATCTCCATTTAGGTTGAGGCTTTCTGTGATTTCCCAAAGTGGTTGGAATGGTATCTTTGATCAGGTTAAGCCAATACCATTCCCATCTTCGTCCTCTGTGCACATGCTCCATCTCTAATGACTGCACATTTGATGAGACATTAAACTCTAATCCTCCCATTCATTATCAGTAGCTCGTAAATGTCACCAATTCTTGTCTAACATTGTTAGTGGTGACAAAAATAAGATGCTTTTGGCAACATGAAGAAGGGAGTGGAAGTTGGGGTGTGAAGTGTGTTTAAATGGCTGATGATAAAACATTGCCTATAGTATCAATATTTGACTGTGAATCTAGGTCTGACACAATTTTAACCTGGCAGTAAGTTTCATAGCAGTTAACACTGGATTGCAGAGTGTGCTTCAGCTTTTTTTGATTGTCATGTACATCTACATGATTACTCTGCAATTCACATTTAAGTGCTTGGCAGAGGGTTAATCGAACCACAAACATACTATCTGTCTACCATTCCACTCCCGAACAGCGCGCGGGAAAAACAAATACCTAAACCTTCCTGTTCGAGCTCTGATTTCTCTTATTTTATTTTGATGATCATTCCTATCTATGTAGGTTGGGCTCAACAAAATATTTTCGCATTTGGAAGAGAAAGTTGGCGACTGAAATTTTGTAAATAGATCTCGCCGTGACGAAAAACGTCTTTGATTTAATGACTTCCATCCCAACTCGCGTATCATATCTGCCACACTCTCTCCCCTATTACGTGATAATACAAAACGAGCTGCCCTTTTTTGCACCCTTTCGATGTCCTCCGTCAATCCCACCTAGTAAGGATCTCACACTGCGCAGCAATATTCTAACAGAGGACGAACAAGTGTAGTGTAAGCTGTCTCTTTAGTGGACTTGTTGCATCTTCTAAGTGTCCTGCCAATGAAACGCAACCTTTGGCTTGCCTTCCCCACAACATTGTCTATGTGGTCTTTCCAACTGAAGTTGTTCGTAATTTTAACACCCAGGTACTTAGATGAATTGACAGCCTTGAGAATTATACTAGTAATCGAATTCCAACGGATTTCTTTTGGAACTCATGTGGATCACCTCACACTTTTCGTTATTTAGCGTCAGCTGCCACCTGCCACACCATACAGCAATCTTTTCTAAATCGCTTTGGAACTGATACTGGTCTTCGGACAACCTTACTAGACGGTAAATTACAGCATCATCTGCGAACAATCTAAGGAACTGCTCAGATTGTCAGCCAGGTCATTTACATAGATCAGGAACAGCAGAGGTCCCTGGGGAACACCTGACATCACTTTAGTTTTACTCGATGATTTGCCGTCTATTACTACGAACTGCGACCTTCCTGACGGGAAATCACAAATCCAGTGGCACAACTGAGACGATACCCCATAGGCTCGCAGCTTGATTAGAAGTCGCTTGTGAGGAACGGTGTCAAAAGCTTTCCGGAAATCTAGAAATACGGAATCAACTTGAGATCCCCTGTCGATAGCGGCCATTATTTCGTCAGTGTTTAATAGCAACTATTTAGCAGCACGGCATCAGTTGCCACTTCCCATTCAGCGGACATAATCAAACGCTTAAAAAAAGAAAGGAATTGCAGCATCAGTGTTCCATTAAACTTATTTATGTACCTACTGTATATCTAAATAATTTTATTGCTGATTTAATACAAGTGTGCACTGCCAGATCAATATTGTTTCAGATTATTAATTTAGACAAACAAAAAGCTCAAGATTTTCACCAGTTTCTTGTGAAATCTGTATATTATTATTTATTGCTACATTCCCTTACGATTTTGCGGTCTTGAAGCTTTTCAGTTAGACTGTCAGGTCTAATTGTCCATCATCATTTTAATTATCATATTACTGTTGATATTAAATTCTTCAGCTAATTGTGTACTGTTTCATTCACATAGTTTTTACTGTGCAGTTATTAGTATTCAGTATTTGATTTAATTTAGTAGTATGACTCATTGCATGGTGCAAGCTCTTCTTGTTGAAGCAGATAAAGCTCACCACTCTTATTTCCTTAAGTTCAACACGATTTCATGCACACTTCTGTATACAACAGGTTTTCTTGTCCCATGATAATAAATCTAACAAAATCAGTGACATTGATATACAGCCTTACAGTTAAAGATGTGCAACAGAACTCTACTGTACTTCACAATGAATATCAATCTTACACAATGTAATGAAGAAAAGGTCATCTTTCACAGTTTATTCCAAGTGTGTTCTTCAGAGTCCCTTATTAAGATGTCTGGTAATGACTGGCAGTCACAAATTGGTACATGCTGGGAGAAATTTTAAGGCTCCCTCTTTTAACTCTATTCAGGCACGTTATACTGTGTAAGTAACCACATGTTGAAAAAATCAGTTTCAAGAAATATTGTCTAAGTTGGCAAATATGAGGACACTTTGATAATCCTTTTAATTTATGTTACACAAATTTGACTTAGCCTTTATCGTTTAGATCTTATGTCCCCTCAGATTAGGTTTGTATTATACAGTATAGGCTAATGCGGTGATGTAATGTTGGGTGACACCTAGTGTCCGCGTATAGCCAACTCCTCTCAGATAGCACCAGGGAGAATTTTAAGCTTAACATTCCATTTTGGACAGACCAATATCAACAGTATGACATGGTTCATCCTGTGGAATACTACGGAGCTGATTGGAATTTAACACACAGTGGCTCAGAGTATAGTGGTCAGAATTCTTATGTCGCCATAATTCCCTTCCTTGCTGTTTAGATTCTGGTTGCTATGGATTTGAGAGAAATATTTAAGAGTTTTTCGCTGTAAATGTTAGTGTTTAACATATTTATTTTGAGGTAATATATATTGCTTTGTGTTTTTGCAGTACATATGTTTCTTGGAGGTTAAGAATAATGTCAGTGCTGTTTGGTAACTTTTTTAAAAAACACTCTGCTAGAGGTGTAACAGGAGTGAAAGAACAGCTGTTTCTAAGTAACCAATGATTTTCAGACAGATGACAAATTTCGTAGCACTGAATTTATTATAATGTCTCATGTCCCAAAATAACAATCACCTCAGACTGTCTTGTACATTCAAGATTTAAAAGTTTTTGATTTCACCCCTTAACACATGTTTTTCTTTTATCACCTTCTATTGATTACCTCAGACTATCCTCATATTGCCATGGGTAGCAGTAAACTTGCATTGGTCTTATTTTTAATTTTAGAGTGTGATTTGTGCCTGCCTCTTGTTCCACGATTTTTTATATAAGATTTTATACACACTAATTTTTGTTGCTTGATTCATGCTCATGTTGCATTTCAGTGTATAAGAATGTATTAATTGTGACTAAACCACATGTCATTATGGGATGTGTCTTATGTTTTAGGTGTTGAACATGGACAAACAGTACGAATGAATGTAGGTAACAAGGAATTATTTATAACATTTAGGGTAGAAAAATCTGATTATTTTCGAAGAGATGGTGCTGATGTCCATACAGATGCTACTATTTCCTTGGCACAAGCTGTACTTGGTGGTACTGTGCGTGTACAGGGTGTGTATGAAGATCACACTATTCAGGTGAGCTAATTTAATTTTAAAGTTTTGAACAACTTTGTCATCTGTGGTGGTGGTGGTGGTGGTGGTGGTTATACACTGAGGTGACAAATGTCATGGGAGAGCGTTATGCACATATACAGATGGTGGTAGTCTCACATACACAAGGTATAAAAGGGCAGTGTATTGGTGTTTACTCAGGTGATTCATTTGAAAATGTTTCTGAGTTGATTACAGCCGTGTAGTGGGAATTGATGGACTTTTAATGTGGAATGGTAATTGGAGCTAGACACATGGTACAGTCCATTTCAGAAACCATTAGGGAATCCAATATTCTGCGATCCACAGTGTCAGGAGTGAGCCAAGAATTCCAAATTTCAGGCATTACCTGTCACGACAGACAACACAGTGGCTGACGGGCCTCACTTAACATCTAAGAGCCACGATGTTTGCTTAGTGTTGTCAATGCTAATAGACAAGCAACACTGCATAAAATAACCCAAGAAGTCAATGTGGAATATACAGTGAACACATCTGTTACGACAGTGTAACAAAATTTGTGTTAATGGGCTACGGGAGCAGACAATCCATGTGAGTGCCTTTGCTAATAGCAAATCACCTGCAGTGTATCTCCTGGGCATGTGACCATATCATTTGGGCAGCAGATCACTGAAAAACCATGGTCTGGTCAGACAGATCCCAGTTTCAGTTGGTGGAGCTGACGGTAGGGTTAGAGTGTGGTGCAGATCTCATAAAGCCATGAACCCAAGTTGTAAACAAGGCTCTGTGCCAACTGGTGGTGGCTCCGTAATGGTGTGAGTCTTGTTTACATTGAATGAACTGGGTCTTCTGGTCCAACTGAACCTATCATTGACTGGAAATGGTTATGTCTGGCTAGTTGGAGACTGTTTGAAGCTATTCATGGACTTCATTATTATGGCTGACAGTGCCCCATGTCACTGGGCCACAGTTGTTCACGATTGCTTTGAAGAACATTCTGCATAATTGAGGAGAATGATTTGGCAATGCAGATCACTGGACATGAATCCCATTGAACATTTATGGAGCATAATCGAGAGGTCAGTTTGTGCACAAAATCTTGCACCGGCTGTAGTTTCACATTTATGGATGGCTGTAGAGGCAGCGTGGCTCAATATTTCTGTGAGGTATTTCCAATGACTTGTTGATTCCATGCCACGTCAAGTTGCTGCACTACGCCATGCTAAAGGAGGTCTGACATGATAATAGGAGGTGTCCTGTGATGTTTGTCACCTCACTATATACCTCCCATTTGCCTCTCTACGTGCTTCCTCTTGCCCTTTCCACCCCTTCTTTCTTTTTAATTTCATTACAGTCACAACCATGTCTTCTGCTGAAGCCTTTTTCATTGTCCGTTTATTTGTATTACTGTACTATCTCCACTAGCAATCCTGTCGTGTTTCTCCATTGTTCACTAAGCAATCATCAGTTTTTGAACAGTTTTCACATTCAAAGTCAGTGTCTCATTACCATTAGTTATAGCTGGTGACACTCATTGATTGTAATTTTGCCTTTCCAGAGAATTTGGTAGGTTGGCTCAGAAAAGCATATATTAGAAGCACTCCAAGCCACTTTTACTGTTCTGTAACTTTTTCTCCCTATACACGTGGCCATCCTCACCTATCCTAAGTATGTTTCATTTTTTAGGTGCTGATGCTCTAATTTAAACTTCAATTGATTTTAAGGCTTGCTTTCAGATTTACTTTATTTTCTTCTCCTATTCATTGTTTATCATAACTAGAGGCAAAGTGTACAATCTCGTCAGGAAAACAAGTCAGAAAAAAATGTTAATAAATACTCAAGGTGCAAAAGGGATGTTCACCTATGTGGTGCCTAAGCTGAAATAAGTGACACAAGGTCGACAGTCATAAGTGAAAAACATTGGTTCTCTAAACTTCAGAGCTGTTTAAAATGCATTCATTCTGTGAAAGGGAAATTTACAAAATAAGAAAAAATGATAACATGTACCTGACATACAGGAAGCAAGTTCCACAGAAGATTTTGGGATCAAGACACAGATCACACACCACAGATGGAGAAGTAATTATATTTTGTTCTGTAGAAGCAAAGTCACTCCTGCTCAGTAAAAATGTTATTTATTTTCTGACACAGTCGCAATTATCTTTCGAAATTATCGGTTTCGACCATCTCAAATGGCCATCTTCAGATCTAAAAATTAAAATTAAATTCTCTATGTAGTTTAACATGTTACATGTAAAATACGAGGTGTTCAAAAAGTCTCTCCACAGTGCCATATGATTGTTCACCTGCCTGGGTTACTTCCCTTAAAGTGGACTCTCCCAACATTCCACTGTTTCGTTTATCTCAGCCAGCATCAGTAGTATCATTGGTGTGTGTTGTTACGCGTTGATGTGAATGTTTAAGTTTAGTTCCTATGTTTGTTCTGTTTTTGTCACTGTTAAAAAGCTAGCCATTGAAGAACATGTTTTTAGTCGATATTTCATCCAACAAAATGGAAGGGATATTCTTAATGAAACGTTTTTCACTGATGAGGCATGGTTTCATTTATCCAGGTACATGAACTCACAAAATTCTTGTATGTAGAGTACTGCAAATCCATTGTGTATTCATGAGGAACCACTTCATTCTGTGAAAATATGAGTTTGGATTGCAATTTCTAGACATCCGATTGTGGGTCCCATATTTTTCAACGAAACAATAAACACACAATGATACTGCAGTGATATTCTGTACCCATTCATCGGAGAACTTGTGTTAAGTGAAATACTGAACCATTATTTTTTGGTGATCACGTAATTTCACAGGTATTTTGGCCTCCACGATCGCCTGACCTAACACCACCTGACTTTTTCTTATGTGGTGCAGCGAAAGCAGCTGTCTGTAAAAACCGTCCAGAATCCATCGATGAATTGAAAACTGCAATATCCACTTTCACTGCTTCTGTTACAGAAGAAATGTTACAGCTTGTGTTTGGAAAGATGATTAGACGAATTGAATTGTGTATTCAACAACAGGGGAGACACTTTCAACTTTTAATGTGGAAATTTGTTAGTAAAAATGAATATTCAATAAATTAATAACTTGTATTTCACTGAGTTTCATTTCGGCATATTCACTGCGGCATACGGCACGTGCGGCTAACAATCGTATGGCACTGCGGAGAGACTTTTAGAACACCCCGTACAATTTGTACTATAAAATAATGAAAAACAATGAAATAATAAAATTATCATATCCGGTAACGGCACAGGAAGGTCATGCATTTTCATTAACATAAAAGCATTCTGCAATATTTCCTATAGTAAAATTCAGAAATTAAAACCAAAATATCACTTTTGTAACCACCACCAGATATTGATAGTGGACGGATTTTTATTTTTCGATTCTACTATATAAAATGAAATCCTACCTGACTCTGTTTCAGTTTCCACTTTAAAACTGAATTACTCGCAAACTAGCACACACACATACCATCGTGCCAAAAGTCTTGCACATGACTGACATGAATTTCAACTTAATAATGCCAACGTAACGCTTGCGCAATCACAGTGTGCTTGACTTTTGAAATGACCCTCGTAGTTGACACTGCAGAAATTAAAAAAAAAAACTGTCAATATACATTACTGTAATCACATGCTTGAGATGGTGAACTTGCAGTTTCAAATTGCTCAGCATTTATAAAAATTGTAGAAGGCAGATGATCTTGAATCAGCACAAAAAATGAACTCTGAAATCTTGTGTTGTAGAATTGTTAATTTCAGATTACTTGACTGTGAACTAGGATCAGCTTATGTTAATAAAATTTTGCAGGTCACATAAAGTTCATTTGCAGCAGTCAGTCCACAACCACATGACACTACAAAGAATAGAGTTCATTTTGTGCAAATACAAATTGAGAAGAAGTAAATAATGAAGAAATTGTTGGTAAAACTCTCTCATTGCTGAAGTTTTAAATATTTTTTTCAGTCTGTAATGTTAGGTTAACAAGAATATCGATGTTATAAGTAATGAGTGCAGTTAATAATTGCGTAAAAAAAATCAAATAATAAATATGAAAATGTTTAAAACCATTTTGTAGATGGTTAGCTGTAGAGTAAAGTAGGGAGATTCCAAAACAGTAAACGAAAAGCACCAGTTTGCTTTTGTTCTACAATATTACTTTTATTGTTAACCGTTTTTCGGCTTACAAGGCCATCTTCAGACATTTACCAAGAACCAACAGAATATTCTGTTAACGTAAATTCCAACATGTATCAAAATTTCTATGATAATGCCATGCACATTAGTGAAAAAACCAGTAAGCATATGTGAATCAATTAGCAAAGTGATAACTAAATGTAGTGTGACTCTGTGGATTCATAGTTCAGAAATTCAATCCCAGGTAAGCCCTAAGACTTCTACCCGCTGCCTTGGGCAACGTTTGTTAATGTGCTAGATGCTGAATTGCATTGTGGTTTGGAACCCACATTACAAGGTAGGTGCTCTATGTATCTGGATGGGTAAGTATGTTCAAAGGTCTGAATAAGGCAAGGGTATGCCACATCCAAAAGGATCATGCTGATCAAATCACTGTTGTGGTCAAATCAATCTTTAGGTTGAAGAGAGCTCTACCTAAGCAAATGATAGAAATCTATACCACTGCCACTCTCAGCATTGATACTTTCTTTAATGTTGCATAATAATGACTTTAAAAGCTGTGAACTGTTGAAAATTTTGTCCACACAGAAAGCTACCTAAATCCATGGCCAATGATGTGTGTATGTATGTTTCGTCCTATTCAACAAGCTTCTGAAAGGTGGATACTATATCACGGTTGTCTACAGTTTGTGTTCCCAGTCGAATTGTCTGTGGCACTTAACAGCTGTCTCCAGATGGCTAGGATTATCATCTTACAAACAGTTCATTCTCTCGTCTTGAAGATTTTGATTATGTAGAAACCACATTGCTTGAATACACAATTCATGTTTTCGTAACATTCTAAGTAACTGTGGTGGAGAGCGTGCTGTGGTCAAGAGTCTTTAAGTGTTGAGAATCATATTGTTTCTTTTCATTTACTTTACAGATATCTGTTTTGATGTTGTTTGACTGTGGAGAAGTTTCTTGAAGTTAGAGAAGTTTCTTCTGCTTATTTTCCTTCTCCTCCACAACAAAAAACTTCCAGTAAAAAATACAGTGTGTCTGTTATGGTGTACAATTGATATCTGCAGTTGAAACATGATAATTATGTGTGTTTTGTGGCTGAGATTTGATTGAATGCTGCCAATGGCTCAAAAGAAATGCAACAATGCTGGACCACCAGTCAGGATCTGTCAACAGTGGATTGCTGAGTGCAGACACAAAATACAAACAACGAGGAAATTTACAAGTTTGGGTAGCAAATTCCAATGAGTAATCTGATGAAAGAAAACCTGAGACACCGTGAAAGCAGAGACCAAGAATGCATGGCACACTATGGCAACGAGACTGTAGTGAAGCAAATACATCACTGAGTTTTATGTTACTGCGCAACATAACTTATAGGGTGACCACAAGCTGTAATTGGCTGGCAGAATGGTGTGTGGCTCTGTGGCGGGTGATACTAGTGGTAGAGGTTTAAGTGCTCTGTCCAGATAGAGTTGATGCGCTCTGGTCAGCTTCTAAAGTCGCTGGGCTGGGATACCACAGAATTGATAGCTAATGTAATGCTGTTGTAGGCATGTGTCATGCTAATTTAGAGCAACACTGAATCTTGTTAAACTAAAAAAGAGTTCAGTGTAATAAAAGATAGTGAATTTGTGAATTGGGTCAGCAATGTTTATTCAGTTGGCCCTTGAGATTCACAGTGAATGTAACATAGTTCTAAGAGTGGCAATGTTAACACAGGTTTTTCACATTTATATTGCTGGACCAAGAATGAATTTCACTGCCTACGAACAGTAGTTATTATATCTTAGTGGTGACTAACGTTGACTGTCTGTAATGTTGCCTACCGTGCTAGCTCACAGACGTAGGTAGGATATTGTATATGTATTATTAACAAAAAAATAAAATACAGCTCAGCTACATATCAAATAGCAGTACTGAAAACAGGAATATTTACATACATTCAGAAATGAAGATATTTTGTTTAAATTTGGGTCAATATTCTTTAGTGATCTTTTATATGTAGTTTTACTTCTATGGACAGATTTTTAACCACACTGTTTTCTTATATATTTTATTTTAAAGTTCGCCAAGATTATTCCCGATACAAAATGTTATGCTTGAAATATTTAATAAACCATTACATGTTACCAGTATTTTTATATGCATTTCTAGAAAGAGAGAAAATTGAGGTTACAAAATGGTAATTCTGGATTTTTAATAGTTATGTTTTATGAGATGTACAACCCTGTATTTCTTGCATCAAAATTTTTACATAGTGGTCTTCCTTAAACTTCAAAATTTTCAAAGAACACAAATTGCTCTTTTAACTGAGGAAAAAGAAAGTCTTTGTAGTGAGATGTATTGATCCTGTAGCATACACTTATTAGCAGAGACAAACTATTGAATGCACAAGATGACATTGAAAATTGGTTATTTAGATAAAATATGTATAGAAAGATTTTTTGTGTCATGGTAATCCACTAAATGTAAATTCTACTTTGAACAATAAGACTCAGAAAGCTGTACTTCATAAAAGGATTTTGCTGTGTGTGAGACCAAGGCTTGACTACTTTAAGCAGGTTCGAATGGATGTAGGTTGCAGTAGCTGTTATCAGAAGAAGGGACTTGCATAGATAGGTGTAGTCTTTGAACTGCAGCCCATGACAACAAAAAATTATACAGTGTGTCCCAGGATGAATGGACAATGTTCAGGAATATTACAGGAACTATTATTTGAAATATAATGTCTAGTAAACATGGGCTCTAAGACACACACCTCAAGAGCTACGAGCACTTCATGTTTGATACTGTCAAACAAATCTCTTCTACTGCAACCTCTTTGCTTTCCGTATTTTGGGAGGGGTTAGTGTGGACCAAAACAAGAAAAAAAGGGTCTCTTAAACATGGAGTATAAAATACATATCATATTGTTATAAGCAGCACTTGTTAAATAGACATGATGGTTCACAGTATTGAAGATAAAATAGTTTCACTGTATTGAAGATAAAGTAGTGTTCGTAGCTCTTAATATATGCACTTTAGATCACATATTTACTAGATATAATGTATGCACTTTAGATCACATATTTACTAGACACTTTTGCTTCGAATGATCATTACTGTCACATCCATGAATCTTTCCTCCTTGAACACCCTGTATAACACAAAGGAAAGGAGAAAATAATATTCTTGCTACATTTCTACATTTATTGTGATTTGGATGTTGTCAGACCTTGTTGTAGTCATCACCGTGATAAGAGAGCAGCATGGGTGAGACATGATATCAGCTCTTTTTATCGTAGGTGCCTGAAACCTGGAGTACCGCATCCACAAGGGTTTGCTGGTAGTTGACTTTTCACTTGCCACATTGTCAAGGTTGTATCAAGAATACCTCTGTGCCAAAGGAAACTGCTGTTGGCAGTTGATGATGTCACAATAGATTTTTGCAAATAATAGCAGCATATGGACAGGCTACAATACAGCTTATCACTTGCCAACGTAATACGGGAAAACAACCACCAGTGGACAGTGATACCAGCCAGAACTACTGCTTTCGATTGGGCTACACAAGCCACCACCATGTCCCTGCCTTTGCCCATCGCATGTCACAATATACAGGGATTAACATGGATGCAGGAGCACTGCCATTGGGCACCTGAAATACTGAAAAAGATGCCCTATATTGATAGTCTCATCACATGTTTGTACATATTTCTTATGGGTATGAGTACATGAAACCCATATGAGGTGATGCAGTTTTACAGCCTTGGCACATGCAGCCAAGCTATTTTTTAACTCTGTTGTTTCTGGCAAATGGGCTACAGTAGCGAGCACAATTGTAAGGGCCGTAGTCTTCACCTTTTAGTAGTTGAGTCCTCACCTTCTTCTTCAGAATGTTGTTCCTCTTGGTCACTTAACAAATGGTCTGTGATTCCTAGTTTGGAATCAGAGTACTGTAGGATACTCCTTTTTTGGCTCATCATTCTTAATTTGCTCAAGCCTACTGTGAAGTGAAAAATAATTTTTGCTGTCCACTTTCTGGTTCTGGTGCAGTTCCCCTAGAAACCCATTGTCCTGTCAAACAGGTGTATGCTAACCATACATTTATTGTAGCAGCTGATTACAGGTGAACGAGGAGCCTGAATGTATGTCGCATTTTTCTTTGACTATTTTTTACATTGATCCAATGGCTGCTTCCAAATCTTGGTTGAAGTAGTTAGGTTGGATTTTGGCCCAACCATTGTACAATAGAAATTAGTCTTCTCTCATTGTCTGGTCAACAGACCCGCATCCTTGATTTGTAAGAATCTTGTCTGCTATCTGATGGACTGCTCTGGGTATCCATGACTTCATTATTGTTCCAGAAAATGACTTTGCATGCAAAAAATAATAACAATGTGACAGGTAGTGCCTTTTAGAAACAATCATGAAAAGAAATGTATTGTAAATTATCGAAGATAATCATCACTGATACCTAGGAACTACTGCTCGAAAATGTGGCACTAAGTCCGAGTGTCTGTTATGGCGGGCATCACTATCTTGTAACCATAATTAAAGAATCATGCAGTCCTACCAAAACTTATTACACAGCAAAGCCACAAAAACAGCATTTATAGATATTGTCTACAGCAGGTACATATTTTTCTGAAGTAAGTTTTGAAAAATACACAGTATTGGAGTAATACGCACCTACCACGCTAACAAGTCATAAACAACGCTGCTTATCAACTAGTATGAAGTGATGATATACACAAAATTCCAAAACAAAATGGTGTTTACACAGTCTTGTTCACATTGTAGATAATAGGTGTCATGTCTTAGGACAACCAGCCATTAAATAATGTGGTGGTAAGTGTGAAAGACTTTTTGAATTATTTCTTTCATTACAAACAGAAGGTTTACTGTGTAAAGCATGAGTGTTGACTGCATGGTTATAGTAAGGAAAATCTTGCAACTGCAAAGGCATTTCATTGACATGATGTCTAGTTTCACTGATTTGATGCTAATTGTTTGTTTCCTGTTTATATTGTCTCACCTTTCCAATCCTCACTAACCATGAAGTGTTTGAATTGTTGGGAAAATTCATTTCTTGTGGTAATGCTCTTTCATGGGATTATGAAAGACTTACAATTTCAAAGGAATTCATCCAATATCATCTGTACCTCAGGAAAGAGACGTCAAATAATATTCTAATTTCAAATCTAGTGTCAAATAAAAAAAATGATTCACTTAGATATGTACATTGGAAATTACTCCAATTACTTTGGGATCATATAACGCTCACGTGGAATTTGTGTGTCAGCCCTTATGGTAAAATGGTCACTGTTGAACATCACTGTCCTAAGTAGACAGTGGAATGTTGCTGTTAAGATGGATGTTATTATCAGTCATTACTAACATAAAATGACAAAGGATCCTTCATGTCATAGGGAGGGGGGATAGCAAATTCATCCAACTAGTGCAATCTAAGCTATTCTCGACCCGAGTTATTCGCCACCAGGTAATTTTCATTACCTTCTGGATGCCCTTGCCCAGGCGCAGCTCGTAATTAAAGGCACTGAGGCAGAGCTACCACAAAATATATATTAAAATAAATTTCTCAGAAACATATTACAGAATTTAAATTATCAGAAAGCAGAATGAAATTTGTTCTCTGCAGTGGAGTGTGTGCTGATATGAAACTTCCTGGCAATTTAAAACTGTATACTGGACCAAGACTTGAACTTGGGATGTTTGCTATACTGTGATGTATAACAGTACAAGTCAAAGAACTTCTTCTGTATTGTTATACATCACATGTTGTCCTTTTGTCATTGGGTCATTGTATTGTAATCTTGCTACGATCTTTCACTCTTATTAGCAATTATGGTTTTCAGTAGTAACTTATGTCAAAGCATGTATGACATGTGATAAATTTGCAATATCGTTATCACATATAACACAGTGTTAAGCATTTTGTAAAATTCGTATATGTTGTTGATCAGCACCTAAACAAGATGTTCAGTTTCACAAACGGTTAGAGGAAAAAGCGCACGAAATATGTACTGTGCATGGAATATTCCCTGTTACTTTAGTTTCCTTGCTTGCTGACTGTGAGTAAGATGCGTTATTAGCAAGCTTCAATTTTTGAGTGTATTATGCATGAGTTTAGTGATACAAGCTACGATACGGTTGCAAATGGAACAGTGATCTGAAAATGTAGAGTAATTTACTTTTATTTCACGTAAATGGACACAAACTTGCAGGTCCTCAGACTAGCGGTTTTGGTCACAAATGACCAACATAAGATCTGTTGTGCAAGAACTTGTCCTAATGTCCTGTAAAACAGATCTGAAGATGGTCATTGCTGACTGAAACCAGTAGTCTGAAGATCTCCAAATTTGTGACCATAGACATAAAATAAAAGAAATTTATTCTGAGTTTAATGAGTTATATTTTGTTGTGAATAACAGCAGCATACCATGAGTTCGAAAAGAAAACCATATGAATTCAGTGTGCAATTTATCCAGTATTTTTTGGAACATGCGATTAGGATGAAAGTGAAGGAACCAGATTCAATGAAAACAGGGTATACACACAATTTTAACACAGCAGTGTACAATGCAGCTGAGTGGTTGTGTGCACTGTATCACTTAAAATGCATATTTTTGTAATATACAAGTGTAAATACGGCATGTACATTTCCATGGCAGCAGTTGCTCAGGTTGCTCATGTCAGCCAGTCACATGACAGGATTGGTGACGTCATGGAAACATCACTGTTTCATCACACAAACTCATAAACACTGTGATTTGAATGCACACAACATTAAACATCTAAAGGTTAGAAACAATAATACCAGAACCTGTAAGCATGCAATGAAGTTAATATACACGAGGTTAAAGATCTCTCCAAAATGCATCTTTTAGTGTGATTTATTGTGGAAACTATTGGAAAATGTAATGTAAGCCACCTATGGATTTTATCTTGGAGTTAGCTTTATTTGTTATTTAGTAGCCAATTATGAAACAGAAAGAAGATGCCGTAGGTAAACATTTGGCTAGAGTGTTACATTGCCCTCCACCCTCCTGAAATCGTGGTTGTCATGACAGACTGATCTGTAGCGTAGCCTGAGGTCTGGGTTAGTTCAGACTGATAAATGTCGCAGTCTTCCCCAGTACGGAAACCATGGGCTGCACCTCCCTTTGCCCCATTAGACTGGTGTCCTCAGAGTCTTCCATCTGGTTGTTTTTCAATTATTCCATTGTAACATCAGTTGTGCCCACCTCTTCTCTTCACTTTTTACTTGGCTTAAAGGCAATAAATCTTAATCACCAGTTCTGTTTCACCGGTGAATTAGTGATCATTCATATGAATCGATCTTTGATAACTGCCTGTGGATATTTGACGTCAGGTCTGTGCAGAGATCAGGTCTCAACAGCTTTGTTTCAGTAATGACTTAGTGGCTGCTGCCCTGTGTCATATCCTCATTTTATCCCCAGGGATTTAGTCTCTCATATCATCTTTGGTCCCCCAGTCTTCCATCTAAAAACAGTAAAGTAAAGCTGTCTGCCAAGGAAATATTGGTTTGAACTCTGCAGTACTTTACAGGTGAGGTCCTGTTGGAGGCACCCTTGACATGTTGCGACCTTTTTAAAAGACATGTCTAACCAGTTTAACGTGGACTCTGAACTCTGATGCAACTTGATATTTTTCATGAACTTTGAAAAATTCACATGTAATGGCAGTCTCTCTTTTCAGTTTTATTGTATAGATTTGGAAGAATTATGATTTTTTTATATTTTTGTTGTACACTGTGAGATGCAAAATTACAATAGAAGTCCAATAATATCTAACTTGTGTATCTAATGTCAGGCTTCAGTATTATGAAAAGGATAGTTGTTACTCACCTTATAGCAGAGTTGCTGATTCGCAGATAGGCACAACAAAAAGACTGTCAGAAACTGAGCTTTCAGCCAACAAGGCATTCGTTGAAAACTCAAACACACACACACACACACACACACACACACACACACACACACACACACAGTCTCTGGATGTTGAGGCTAGACTGTCTGACCACAGCAGCCAGAGACTGTGGTCGTGCGTGTGTGTGTGTGTGTGTGTTGTGTATTTTCAATGACGGCCTTGCTGGCCAACAGCTACTTTCTGACAGCTACTTAGCATCTCTGCTATATGGTGAGTAGCAACTATCCTTTTTCATAATATTGTTACATTCCATCTTGGATTTTCCATTGTGTAATGACAAGTTTCCTGTTTTTAGATTCCACCAGGCAGTTCCTCTCACACACGCATTAGACTTAGTGGGAAAGGCTTGAAGAAAATGAATACATTTGGTGGTTACGGTGATCATTATGTTCACATTAAAATAGGAATTCCGAAAAAGTTAAATGATAGACAAAAAGCCCTATTGCTTGCATATGCTGAACTGGAGGAAGATACACCTGGAACAGTAAGAGGTCTTACTTATAAAAATGATGGTAAGTTCTGTTCAGTACTTAGCAGCATTATATTGCATGTGCATTATTTCTTTGGCTATGATTTCAACAGGTATACTATGTCTGTTAATAAATGGATAACCCTGATATGGCTGGTATCAGATTTCGAAGTTCCATATTTCAGATATTAATTTGTGTTAATGAATGTCCAGTGTTAAGTTCAACAATGAAGTAGAATGCTACTCACCGTGGAGAGGTGGTGTTGAGTGGCAGACAGGCCCATTTAAATGCAGACTAACTTATCTGACAAATTGCTTCGTCAGAAACAGAAAAACCACACACTTACATGTCTACTGATGTTACCAGGCACTGAGACCCAAATTCCATACTGTGATAGACTTTGGCCATGTTGTGTGTGTGTGAGCTTTGTGTGGACGAATATGTGTGTGTGTGTGTCCAATAGCTTGGTCTGCCTTTAAATGTGCCTGTCTGCTGCTCAATGCCTCCTGTGAGGTATTTCAATTTCATTGTTGTTTTTCAATTGTGGATGTTCCATTGTTTGATTTTGCTGTTTGTACAGAATGTAGATATAGACATTAATTCTGTATTTTAAAGTAATGACAGACATTATTCTCATTTCATGAAATTATATGTGAAAGTAGTTTTACAAGCACATCAAAAGATGATATATTAATTACTTCAAGTGTGTCAAAACATGATACATGCATGATTTACACGCCAAATATTCCTTGAAAGTTATGGAACATGTTTGGATAAAACATAAAGATAATTATGTTAAATAAATTAGAACTCCCATTTATGGCCTGGAGCAATTTTTATTTCCTTCTGTTGGTATGCTGATGGAAAGAAAGAGTTGCTTTAAAATGTAAATCAGCGTGCTGATGGATTTGAAATAAGTTGCTCCAAACTTTAAATGAGAGTTCTATGTTATTCAACATAATTATATTTATACTTCATATTGACACTTCTTATAACCCATCTGTTCCTTCCTTCTCATAAAGAAACTTGTAAAAAAATTCTTAAGTCTAGCTACTGAGCTGTATTTGATTATATTATCACATGCACTTGCCAGTTTGTTTGCAGACTTATTTGTGTCAGATATACTTTCTCACTAGTTTGTATGTGCACTTAGCCACAAGACATTGCCTGTTTAAGGTTTTATTGCAATGTGAAGATTGTGGTAGAACATCATTAATTAGATAGTACACACTAAGTTGTTTAGTTATGAGAAGAGATAATTCTCATTATTATTGAAGTTTTGGTAGCTGTAACTTTGTACACATTATGGTTACACTTTCATTCTGCTTGCAAGAATGTAATTTGGGACCTGAACTGCAAGTTATTAATTTTATGTATTATGGCCATTCTCCTTAAGTTGTTTCAGTTGAGTTTTTTCTTTGCCCAGCCATTTCCAAAGTCAGTCACAGGAATATAGTTTCTGCTGTAACAGATGTAAATTGACTTCAGAATTGATTAGTTATGCCACTAACTGATGGTAACATGAATAATCTACTTCTTCACCAGTGGTCATAACATATTGCATTGCATACCTTTACTGAGTCACTATGTTGGGTGATAGGAAGTGGACATTCTAACAGATAATCTTTTTGGATGTCTACCTCACCTTCTGTTTGAAATAAATCAAGGCATAACTCATTTATTTTTTGTAACCATTATTTGGCCATGTTGCATCATCTGAACATCATGTTTGTGTTTGATAATCTGTGAGTTGGAAGTTGTCATCCAGTTCTGGTTGTCAAATCTGTGCACTGATTGTTAAGTCTGTGCAGCATATTTTATGGAAATATATTATAGAGTTGCTGATTGCATTTCACTTCCGTTGCATAGGCTATGTCAGTCTGTGGAAATTCCAGCCATTATGTTATCAGCTGACTAGCACTCACTGTTTTCACATTAGATACTGCTGCTCCCAGTGCTGTGAATACACAGTTTGTCTTTGTTTGTGTTCAGGCATTTCTCTTATCTGCAGCAGCATTTTCTGCCTGGTCTATGTCTAGCAATTCACAGTGGCACAGTGCTTAATAATATGCAGACTAGTGTTCTTCACTACAACAACAAATGAGTCAAAGCCCATATTTGGTCGATGCAAACACTTGATTCAAGATACTATCTTCCAAAGTGTCATTGTTTCCATTATTCTGATGAAAATTTGTATCTTCAGCATGATGTCTCAGATAGACTTTGTTGACAACATGGTTTTTGTCTGTGCAGGGTCAAAGAAAAAAGATGCTATGGCAGGCTCAGAAAAAACTCAATTGAAAGAAGATGAGTCTGGCCTCCTTGGAAAGATTAAAAGAGCCATTTTTGGATAGCGCAAATGTTCCAGTGTACAACATGTAAGTTAAATATTGCTATTTTTTCAGGTTTTCTAAAATGTTTCTATAAAGCACCTATTAACCGTGTCCCACGTCTGTCATACTGAACAACTGGCCTTGCAGTATGTTTATTCGAAAGAATGCTACAAAAATTTATGATGCACAACGTCTCACACATTTGAATTTTTTTGTAGACAATAATGATGATGATGCTGATGACAGTAAAGAAATTTGTATATGTTTTGTCCAGTTTATTTTTATTGGCAGCAATTCAAAGACTCCCCTCTCCACAGTGAAGTAAAAACTGAGATTCTATTTGTATTACCTTTATTAACTTCACAGTTGTAAACATAGCTGAGCTGATGGGTAGAAAGCATTGAGGGAAAGAATTGTTAGTACATAGAGAACCTTAAATCATCTTTGTGAAACTTGAACCATATCATTGTTGAACAATGACCACCAAAAAATTACATTTTTCTAGTTACGTCAGTTATTTCTCCTTGTCTCATCTGTCCTTCACATGAAACATTTTAGCTTGCAAGGGCCACAAGTGTTATCAGTGCCTGAATGACATTAGAACACTCTGAATGAAATAAAAGCAGTAAATAATTGATCACTTGCTCCTTAACGAATATATAAATTTTTTTTTAAACTGAATCCTTATGAAGTAATCCGTTACTTTGACCTTTTAACCCTTGCTTTTGTTTGAAAACGTAATGATGGAAGACACAAGCAGTCTGCTCTTTGAATAACTCAGTGGTTCATTAAGCCATTTTATGTCCAGAGGGCAAGACTCTTGTCTTTTAATTTCATCACAAATGTGAATGTTTCATCCTTCATAGTAGTGTAAGGTGAGTTACCAAACAACTGTAAGAAAATAACCAAAATAAATAATTTATAACAAATTTGCTTTGTTAGTATAAAGAAATTTAACTGTAATTTAGGAGACATTGCAACAACAGTATGCTGGTAGGGACATTTGTTATAATTCTTTTTTAATTTTTGTATTCTTTGTTTGTCCAGTTATTGTAGTTTTTGCTCTTTATTTACTTGGCCAAGAATAACATGAGAGTCCCAGCACTTAATTTACTTATGTCATCTATTTTTCATCATATTGTACTTACGCCTTTCTGAAGTGACATGTGTATACATTATTTAGATTTATACACAGCGACAGATAACCAGCAATCACATGTACAAGACACTGAGTAGCAGTCAGGCAAGTAAGAAAAGGCATAAATGGCAAAGCTTTCACTGATCATCCTGCATCGGAGTGCAGGCATGCACACTACTCAGTATGAAACACATTCCTCCATTGTCATTACATGGAGTTTCTTTGTCAGAGTATGTGTATTATTTTGGTTAGTAAACAAAGTCGCCAGATGTATGGCAGAAAAGGTAAGATAGACAGTGGATGGAATATTTCTGTCCGCAAATCTGTGTCTGATGATTCAAACATGGAGCTCCTGCCATCTGTGAGATATCTGACTACTACTACTACTACTACTACTACTACTATTTGTCTAATAGCAGCAGCAGCAGCAGCAGCAGTAATATTAATAACAAGAATAGGTGCTAATTAAAACGTTAGAGCAGACAATTTCAAAAGGCATGCATGACAAAAAGGATACGACATCTGCAGCAAAATAAGTACAAAACACACCAACCAACTTCATCATTGTCTGCCAGAGAATACTAGTACTCTTTTGTGGTGTATATGCTGTGCAGATTCCATCTCGCAGTTTAAATCCGTGTCAGACTCTTAACTCAACTCTGGATTTATTCGATGTACTTGCCACAAACTTCTCCTCCTTTCTTCTAAGCTTTACAGAATCTCTTCTACAAAGGTGTGGGACTAGCACCTTGGTAAGAATGCATATAATGGGTAACATGGCTTCTGCACATCCTCAGGGCTACTGCTAAGTGGGGTTTTCTTATTACTGTTTATTAAGTATTCAGGTCAACACTGTATACACTTAATAAAAGCATAGAATAAATTAATCTCATTACAAGCACTGAGACAGAATAATTCATTCTTCCACATCGTAATGAGAGAGCCTTTGTGGAATTAGAGGGTAATATAGGTAATGATCAGAAGTTGAAGGGGAGAGATTTTCAAACTTTCGGGGCCCACACTACTTTGACCGAAACATAACCCACAGCTCCTCTCGCATATGAATCTGATATGAAGTGTGGGCTAAACTTAAGCTCTGAAGAGAAAAAAAGAATAGTAGTAGTTATTTCTCTATTAACTGTTGACATAACATTTTAATCAACATTCAGTGTTATTACATCTTATTCTTGCAACAAAATCAATGCAAAGGATGAGCTTGCTTCTCCACCATCAGTTCTTCAAGTCCCTGCACAAAATTGGAAATTACGACTCTCTTTCTCGATATTCTTTCGTAATCTATATTTTATGTTGCTGGCTGCCAATGCTGAAAAACATACATCATGTAAGTAGGGCGTTGCGAAAGATCTCAAAACTTGTAGGGGCTTGTTCCCTGTGTGCAGATACTCATGCTTCACCATGCTCCAAAACTCAAGCAGTGAGAAGGAAACAAAGTTCAATTTCAGTGAGGTGTCTGAAGAAATATCAGTAATTGCTCTTGTTTGTCAGTGGAAGTTCTGTATTGAAAGGTTCTTTGTGGTCCAGTTGTGCTGATCAGCTTCTTCTGGAAAGTACTTTAGAAAGTAACCACTGATTTCATTGAAATTATCCACAAACATAATTTCAGTTTCTCCCATAAATGAGTCATTGTCTTCAAAAACTGTTTGAAGAGCAGGTTAAACATAATGTATATCTTTATCAACATCATCTACTAATATGAAGGAAAGGTATGTAAACATATCCTCAGCACAGCCATGGGCACCCTTCTATGTCAACCTTTTCATGGGCCACCTAGAGGAGACCATCCTAGCCTCCTGAAACACCAAACCCCTAGTCTGGTTCAGGTTCATTGATAATATCTTCATGATCTGTACCCAGGGCCAAGACACCGTATCTTCATTCCTTCACAGCCTCAACATCTTCTCTCCCACCTTCTTCACGTGGTCCTTCCACCCCAGCATGCCACTTTCCTAGATGTTGACCTCCTGCTCTCTGTTGGCTCCATCCACACCTCTGTCCACATTAAACACACCAGCTACCAACAGTACCTGCATTTTGACAGCTGTCATCCCTTTCACACCAAAAAGTCTTTCCCATGTAGCCTGGTTACCCAGGGACAGTGTATCTGCAGTGACAAACACTTCCTTGCTCAGTTTGCTGAAGGCCTCACCAAGGCCTTCACAGATGGGCACTATCCCCCAGACCTAGCATGCAAACAGATCTCGCATGCCATTTCCCCTAACAATCCCAATCCTCCCACCACCCCCAAAACCAGCCACAAAGGAATGTCCTCGTTGACACCCAGTTCCACAACGGACTGGAAGAGCTGAACCAAATCCTTCACCAGGGCTCTGATACCTACCATCATGCCCTGAAATGAGGGACTTCCTACCTGAGATACTTCCCACCCCTCCTAAAGCGGTGTTCCACTGCCCACCCAACTTCCACAATATCCTGGTCCATCCCTATGCCACTCCCAATCCCAACCCGAACACCATGCCACAAGGATCATATCCCGGATCATATCCCTGTGGAAGACCAAGGCACAAAACCTGCCCAATCCACCCACCCAGCACTTCCTATTCCAGTCCTGTCACAGCTTTATCCTACTCCATCAGGGGCCAGGCCACCTGTGAAAGCAGCCATGTCATATACCACTTCTGGTGCAATCATTGCATAGCTTTTTATTTTGGTATGAGTACCAATCAGCTGTCCACCAGGATGAATGCCCAATGCCAAATTGTTCCCAAGACCACCCTGTGACAGAACATGCAGCTGAACAGAACACAGTTGATTTTAATGGCTGCTTCACTACCCGAGCCATCTGAATTCTTCCCTCCACCACCAACGTTTCTGAACTGCACAGAGGGAGTATCCTTAGAACACATTCTCCACTCCCGTAATCATCCTGGCCTCAACCTATGGTAACATACAATACCCACACTCTCCACGCAACGGTTTCCACCCCTTCTGTCCTATCATCCCCCCCCCCCCCCCCACCCTATTCTCGTCTCCCACCCTGTTTATTTGCAGCCCTCTGCCAATGCATCTGTCTGTCTTTACCCGCTCCTCTCCTTTTTATGTTCCTTTTTCCCCTGCACCTCCCAGCTCCACAACCACCTGACGCTGCGCCTGTCGACAGTGTAGTCCCTGTACATGCTACCAGCATTCATCTCTCTCCCCACCCGTACACTACTAACCCTTCCCCACCCCCACCCCCTCCATCTCCCTCCACCTCTAGATTGCTGCTTGCATCCCACGTGATGTTGCATTTCGGCCTGAGGTGCTGGAATTGGCAGTGGTGTGTGTGTGTGTGTGTGTGTGTGAGAGAGAGAGAGAGAGAGAGAGAGAGAGAGAGAGAGAGAGACGGGGGTCGTGGCCAAAAGCTATACGTGAGTGTGTTTGATTTTTGCTGAACATCTTTCTTCCATCTTATAACCCTGTGATGTTTTCCTTTGTTACTCTTCTCTATAGCATTACTCTTCTCAGTGTTCATGCTTTCTCTTCTTTCCTGTGTTTATTCACTGCTTTCCAAACTGCATCTACCTCCGACGCGCACTGTATCAATGACAGTCCGCGCACAACATAGACTCTGTGAACGTGCAGATTGTTGATGCAGCATATAATTCCCCAGATTCTTTCCTCAGATAGTTAACTGCATTTATTCCTGTTCCTATTGATCCCACTTCATCTCTCGTCCTGACTTACTTTGTTTTTGTTTTCCCCACCTGCCCGTGGCACATGAACTTGCGATCCTGGATCTAACTGTTCCCCTCTCCCTCTCTTTTCGCTTATCACAACAAACACACATACACTACCATATTTCATCATTTTTTTCACCATTTTTCTTTACGTTTTTAATGTATTTGTGCTTGGTTTTATGTGGTTTCATATATTTTTACGTATTTATATATATTTTTACATATCTGTGCCTGGTTCTGCGTGCCTACATATTTTTTAGGCATATTTACACGCCTTTTTGCTTATACAGTTCCTCTCACAATTAACAACTCATTCTGCCCATTTCTGCGTCATTCCAATTTCCTGTGCATTTTTCCTGCCACAATGGTCCCTTCCTCCATTTTTCTGTACCAATTCAGAAAAGTATCTTTCCTGTCTAAAACCCAGTCCCACATCCTGTTTCTCAAATGCAGCCTAAACCATGGCATCCCCCCCCCCCCCCCAAAACGGCCTAACTGTAAAAATTGCTTTCTCTGGATCCCACCCCTCCTTTCACAGTGACCTACACCTTTTCAGATCCCACCAATTGCTGGTTCTCATAAACCTGGTACTGCAAAAACACTTCTCTATGACACAGGCATCCTAGAACCACCTCTGCTTCCTCCGCAAGATACCACTACTCTGCAATCTGTACTTCACACATCACATCTCTGAAATTGAATCCCTTGCTCTCTAGCAGCTGGAGGAGCATTCGAGACACCAACTCCATAAATCATCCAATCTGATGACATGCTACTGCCACCTCGGGGCACCACTCTCCAACCCCAATAGTACCCATAGTGTTTCTCCTCGTGCACCCCTCATAGCAGCTAAACCCTGCCTAGTTGACCTTTTCAACTTGCCACATCCCCTGAAACTCCCTACCAACTGTCCACCAAATCTAGAGCCAAAACATTCCTGTAACAGTGATGACCTTTCCACCAAAACCCTCAGCTCCCCAAGTTCAATCCCATCCAAAGGCCTCACCTGTAGCCCTACACCCAAATTTAGCCATGCTGGACTTGAGAAAGACCTACTTTCCTTCTCCTGATCGCTGCAATGGAAGCACATCTTTGCTGACAATCCTTCCAACCAAAACCACCCTAACTCCAACATTGAACCTTGCCTCTTCCAATGCGTGCCACCGTCCAACCGTGATACTCACCCCCTCCCACCTAACCACCCGCTGATTACCTTCCAGAAATTCCTTACCTTCAACTTAGCCTCATCTTCCTTCTCAAGGCCACCAACCTTTCAGTAGAAGAAAGAACATCTATACACAGCCTCAAAACAAATCATGAGCTAATCATCCTACTTGCAGACAAAGGTTCCACCACTGTTATGAATCACAGTGACTACCTGGCAGAATGCCTCTGTCAGACTCCTACACCCATGAACTTTGCCAGAGTGAGGTACTGGCAGAAATAAAGCTGTGAGGACGGGGCGTGAGCCGTGCTTGGGTAGCTCACTTGGTAGAGCACTTGCCCGCGAAAGGCAAAGGTCCCGAGTTCGAGTCTTGGTCTGGCACACAGTTTTAATCTGCCAGGAAGTTTCATATCAGCGCACACTCCGCTGCAGAGTGAAAATCTCATTCTGGATATCACAAAGATTCTCCAGCTTCAGAACAGTCACTGTCTACGACTTCGTTCCTGAGTTCATACACCCTTTCCTGTTTCAAGATATTCTCAGTGAAAGCCATTGAGAGTTACTGTAATGAATTATAGACACATTGTTGAAAACCCCTTGACTTAAGTGACAGGCTTTCAATGGAATTTATCACTTCAATAACCGATTGAATGAACCTAATGAAGCACAGGCTCATGCTTTATAATGCCACTGCTTCTCAGTGAGTAAAACGTGTGTCGAAATAGCATGAGGAGCCATCAGAGCTAGCAATCCAGTGCAGCGGCCAACCGTACTGCAACCTTCATCTGTACACAAGCCTACAATTTGCCTAATTGATGATGTTTCTTCTTTAAAAGAGTGTAGTATTACAAAGGGATATGTCGCTTTTGCTCTAACAGTTATTTTTGTACAGAAAAGAAAATCTTTATGAAATTTGTTATTCATAAACTGCACGTAACAAATTAGATGTGCATCACTGTAGTTGTCTGTAGCTCCATCCAACTGAACAGTGACAACGCCTTTTCCTCTTGATTTTTTTTTTTCTTCATTTTTATGGGCATAGTGTCCGTAGTTGCTTTATAATTGATGAGGATTTTTGGTCTGTCGTTGCAATGATGGATCAAAAATACCCCATGCTTTACCTTTGGGTTTGTCAGTTAATTGATCATTAACACTGCCATTTGTATCCAGTTTATGAAGATTAGTGGCGTTGTCTGACAAAATACACTTTATTGTAGCTTTGCAACTGGCTCACTTATCATAATAGGTACTATTTCCAGAGCAATTGATGAAATAAGGGCTTCCGATGTGCTGTGAGGTTTGTTGCTCTTTGCTACACTGTATACAAGTTTGTTGGATGAAAGAAGAAACCTCTATATGGCTTCACTTGTTTATTGAAAGTTTCTTTTTTGTTCTCTTATTTCTTTAAACCTGTGGGTAAAGTATTTTCAATGTTTGTTTATCAACCTTCTGTAATTTGACTCCAGATATCATGTCAGCATTAGCTTGTGAGTGAAATCAAAATTTTATTCATATAAGCAAGTAAGGCAATCTTGTACAAGGTTCTGTTACTAGACCTTTAAGTTACATGCAGCTAGAGGAGACGGACTGGAGGAAAATCATTCAAAAGTGAAGATAAGTGCACCATACATTGGCACTGTACATAATCACCTATGCACATGTCTTTTGGGAAGATTGGTATCCTTCCAGTTTGACATTTAATGGATGACATTCATAAAAATATGGGCTCTGTTGACACTCAGGGAGGTGATGTGTTGGGTTCAAGAGGACCATGTGAAGCAGATATGAGGGGAGGTTTTGAGATTGTGAAGGAATGACGATAAATATCTTGGCCCTGAATCCATATCATGAAAGTATCATCAATAAATCTGAACCGTCAAGAGATTTAGGATTGAGTTACTAGGAAGGTTTCCTCTGTATGAGATGAGACAGTAGGTTTGGATCAGTAGGACATTGAGAAAAGTAAAGTTCAACAGTGGCAAGGCAGTGGACGTAGGAGATGTTAGTATGCAAGGAAATCATGTCAGTAGTGACAAGTAGAATTTGGACGGTAATGTGATGGGAATGTTTGAGTGGTGGTAAAGGAAGTGTTTGGTATGGGAAGCCAGGCGGTGGGTGATGGATTGGAGCTGTTGGTCAACAAGGGAAGTAGACAATGGAAACCGATACAGTTTTGATTGGAGTGAAGGTGATTTTAAGAAATAATTTTGAAAAATATAGTACAGGCTTTTCTTCCAGAACTGTTGTGATAGTTTAACTTTGTTCCAGTTCTATAATTATGTGATGCAATGAGTAATGACAGGTTTTGTTACATTGCATTGATTTTCATTAATTTCATGTATAAGCCATTGTTCTCTAAGTTCTGATAAGTGATCTTTTTTTCTCCAGGGAAAAAAGAATATACTCTGGAGCCTCATCGTATTTTGCTGCTGATTCGAATGGCGTTGGAGGGAAAAAATCCAGTCAGTCACACTAGTGAAGTGTCAAAGCAGAATCAGAGGAAGCCTCGCACTGATGATGAAGGAAAAGAATCGTCAGACAGCAATTCCAGGAGTACAGAGGAACCTAAGAAGAAACTGGGGGCACAGAGATGAAATACGTAGTCAAATTCAGAAGTCTATTACTGAGTTGGTTATAGATGCCACTTGCATAATACCTGTGTATAGCCTCCTTTGTTGCTATAAATACAGAAATTGATATTTTTATTTTACAAGATTTATTTGTTTTGTACATATATATGGCAACAGTGGTGTTAATAAATACTTGTTATGATACACTGCTATCTTTTGTTGCAAATCATTGGTAGTGTATTAGTACATTGTTTACCTGAAACCGCGTCAACAACAAGACAATATTTTTGGCATGTGGAGAAATCAAAGAATTTAATGGCTGTTGAAATAGTGGGAGGCTGGAGGAATAACACTTTGGACATAAAAACAGCATTTTTTCTGAGTAATACTGCCTCACTGGCTGTCGTTGTTTGGGATTTAAATGTCCTTGCATTTTGTATTTTTCATTTCTGCTGTGTAGCCATTTTCAAGTGTCTGTGCCCTGATGAATCAAGCTTATTTCCATATGGTACATATATGCTTGTGGAAATAACCTTGAGTCTTCAAGATGCAGGCAGTTGAAAATGGTTACACAGCTGAAACTGTACAATTGTGAAGAGCACAAAATAAGCACAAAATAAAATGAGTGCAACATATTAGTGTCATTTAGATTTTTTCTGTGGATTACATTGCAGCTTAAATTCAAAAAGAGCAGATTTGAGGGACTAGTGTCAGTGAATGCACTGCTGCAGAATAGCCGGCCACTCAACAGAATGATGTTCAGTACAACTACTTATCCCAAAATCCCTTGCGCTACACATGTGGTCTGTTCCTACAGATATGCACTGTGTCACACATGCCTCTTTAATTCATCATTGGGGGGGGGGGGGGGGGGAGGTTGGTGAAACAGGTATATTTATTAGCTAATTTACAACTGGGAAAACGTTGTTTTTATGATCTATTTTGTGGATTAATATATTTGCATTTCATCAAATGATGTTATGAAACAATTTTGCTGGCCAGCAGTGGCAGTTTTGTTGTGTAGAGCATATTACATGGCATTAGATCTGGTGGTGAAATACACAACATTAAAATGGTTCTTTAATCATTTGTGTTATATGAATGACTGTCTTAAAGAGAACATCTGAAACACAGTAGTATACCAGAGATTGTATCAGTAAGAAAGACTAATCTAGATGGCTAGTTGAAGTTATTAGTGTGTCAGGGCGGTGCAGCCTTGGATTGAAAACATTCTGGTAGATGTCAGTAGTGAAATAGAGATGAGTTCTAGCTACTAGAGTACCATTGACTGCCAATACAGGAGATTTTATTCAGTTGTGACAATTTGCAGCTTAGGTACAACAGGGTTTTGAAGAGGTGCATGCAGGAAGATTGCACACCTCAAAAGTTGGGTAGAATCAGAAGCTTCAGTAAACCTTTGAAAAAGTTACGCTTCACAGTTTATTTCTTATCAAACAATGGAAAATCCAGGATGGAATGTAACAATATTATGAAAAGGGAAGTTGCTACTCGCCATACAGCAGAGATGCTGACCTGCAGATAGGCACAACAAAAAAGACTATCCTATTATAAGCTTTCGGCCATCAAGGCCTTTGTCGAAAATAGCCCCCCTCACCCTCCATACACACACACAACCACACACGCGTGCAAATGCAACTCATGCACACATGACTGCAGCCCCTGGCAGCTGAAGCCACACTCAAGCCTCTTTTACAAAATTTTATGATTATACTTGGGCTACCCTCCAGTTTGGTTCTGCTCTATGCAAAAATGTGTAGGATAAAATTTGGGCTCTGTAAGATATGAGGAAGGGGTTGCCACTGTGCCTTCAAGAGAAATCCATAAAAATAATAACTTAACTTCACAAAATATTACTTCTGCATGACAAATTCATTCATTATCTAACTTGGACAGTTGTTCACTATGGCCTCTTGAACTGAATGTGGTCTCATGTCACAGACTGCCTTGATTGGGTGATGTGTTAGTCACCCCTAGACAGGCAGGCAGTGGGTCAAGAAAGCCAGTGTGTTCCCTTTTACAAAACTAAAGGAGGTGGTGCAGTGGTCAGCACACTGGACTAACATTTTGGAGGACAATGGTTCAAATTCCTGCCTGACCATCCAGGTTTGGGTTTTCCATGGTTTCCCATAATCGCTTAAGGAAAATGCTGGGATAGTATCTGTGTAAAGGGCATGGCTGCTGCTGAGACTCACAGAAAACAGATGCCAAGGCTGGAAACAATCATCCTACAAGGCCCCCCTGTTGTATGTGGCACATGCTCTGCCCATCACAGGTGCTGCTCCCAAGATGGGGCTTTTGGCACCACTTGTAATGGAAAACTGGTGCCGTTATGTAGTACACGTGAGGACTGTCCTCAGACACACAGGCCGGCCACACCAAAGAAAGTTGTGTTTAGATATTATGAGATTGTGTACTGTTTATTAATCAAGTTGTCTGCCAAACCATATTTCAGTTGCCTCCTTATAAATAGTCACAAAAAGCAGACATACAGCCACCTATCAGAGTCTCGTCAAATTTCATCTTGAGTCCTTCATTTGAACAATGTTTTCAGGCTGATGGGGCCTTGTGTGATGGCAGTGGTTTCACTCACCATTTTTGGACTGTGCAAATAGACTGGCCTTCCCACATTGACAGGTTTCCTAAGTCCCAAATCATTCTTAACAGAGATGAGTAGTATCCTAATCTTGGCAGGTGCACAGAACACAAACTTAATGTCGAATCTCCTTAAAATTCTTCCAGTTGTTAGGGATAAGCTCCCAGTGTAAGGAATAAAGGCCACAGATCCATGCTGCTCTTCATTCATCTATGGAGATGGTCCACAATCTATTATTAACAAATTTGCCTCTTGGAGTATTCATTTTCCTTAAACATAGATGCCAAGTATGCAAGTTCTTGATTTAGACTATCCATATTGGAAATAGTGTATTCTCTTGTGTACCAAGAGTACTATAGATATGTTCCAGATTACCATCATGTTTTATGTAAACCATTACATCCAAAACTGGAAGCTTGCAAACTTTTTCAGCTGCCGCGTTAATTTAATTGTGGGATGAGCAAAGCTGAAGTAGTCCAAAAACTGCTTGTGAGCATGGTGCCAGGCAAAAAATATGTTGTTGATGAATCTCCAGAAACATCTTGGTTACAAAGCTAAAGTCCTCAGTTCCTTATCCTCAAAAGTCCTCCATGAATAAATCGGCAACTATGGGCGTAGCCTCTCCATCAGTCCGTTAAAAACTATTATTAAATGAATAATTGGATGTCAGCACATAACAACAAAGCTTAACAACATTTCATCTGGTTTCTTGCTAATCAAACTCTAGAACTATCCAAATGATACAAACTCAAAGATTTCAGCTATTGAATAAAATCCACATAATTATAAATATGATGCTTGCACTTGGCAATAAATGGGCAAAGAACAGGTATTGAGTACTTCACTAGGTTGTAAGTGGGCACATCCAAATGACTTACAATAGGGCTTAAGGGCAATCCTTCATACTGAGTCTTTGATAGGCCATGCAATCGTGGTGGAACATAAGCACCACAATGAAGTTTCTTGCACAAATCCTCCAAAAATGTGCACTCTGTTTTTAAAAGTGAAAGAGTCTTGTATTTAATCCTTGCTGTGGGGTTATTACATAATCTTTTGTAAGCCAGCTCATTGAGTAGTGAATCCCTCTCAAGGACCTAAGTATCCCATGTTCAAATAACTGTGGCATTCCCCTTATCAGCTGGTAAAACTACTACCAATAACTCGTCATTCATAAAGGAGTGAATAGCTGCCCTCTCCACAGGAGAGGTGTTAATCTACAATTGTGACATAATAAATGTATCTTAAATACAGTTGTAATGATTCTTAAGGCTACTAAATGCATAAGTTTTCAGCCAGAAGGCCTTCTTCTGAAAAAGGCAATATAACACACACACACATTCACGCAAACGCAGCCCTTACACACCTGTGACCACAGTCTCTGGCTGCTGGGACCAGACTAAGTAACTGCGCAATATGGGTGTTGGGGATAGCTGGGGTGGGGAGGGGGAGGTAGAGCATGGTATAGGTGGGGTACAGTAAAATGCTCTCCGTGGGAGCATACAGGGTTGAGATGGAGAGAGGGTAGGGCTGTTAGGTGAAGTCAGGTTAGATGGTGGGGGGGTGGAAAAGGAAGGAAGTAAAAAGACTGTGGGTGTGCTTCTGGAACAGAAGGCTGTGGCTTGGGAATGGGGAAGGGAACAGGTGGGTGAAGGACAATGACTATTGAAGGTTGAGGTCAGGAGGGTTACGGGAATATAGGATATATTGCAGGGATAGTTCCCACATGCACAATTCAGAAAAGCTGGTTTTGGTAGGAAGGATCCAGATGGCATAGGCTGTGAAGCAGTTATTAAAATGACAAATGTTGTGTTGGCCAGTGTGCTCAGCAACTGGTCTAGCTGTTTGTTGCTCAGCAACTGGTCTAGCTGCTTGTTGCTCAGCAACTGGTCTAGCTGTTTGTTGCTCAGCAACTGGTCTAGCTGTTTGCTGGCCACAGTTTGTCTGTGACCATTTATGCAGACAGACAGCTTATTGGTTGTCGTGCCCATGTAGAATGAAGCATAGTGGTTGCAGCTTAGCTTATAGATCACACGACTAGTTTCACAGGTAGCCCTGCCATTGATGGGATAGGTGATGCTTTCGGCCGAACTGGAGTAGGTGGTGGTGGGAGAATGTATGGGACAGGTCTTACATCTGTGTCTTATTATAGGGCTATGAACCATGAAGCAAGGGGTTGGGAGCAGTGGTTGTGTAGGTTCAGCAGGTGGCAAAATACCACTGTGGGAGGGATGTGGAGGATAGTGGGTTGGACATTCCTCATTTCAGGGCATGAGGAGAGAGTCAAAACCCTGGCAGAGAATGTGATTCAGTTGCTCCAGTCCTTGGCAGTACTGAGTCACAAGGGGGGGGGGGGAGATGCTGCTCTGCGGCCAGAAGCGAGACTTTGGGAGGTGATGGGTGACTGGAAAGATAAGGTATAGGATATCATCTATTCCTGTACAAGGTTAGGAGTGTTATTATGGTCTGTGAAGGCCTCAGTGAGACCCTTGGTATATTTCGAGAGGGATACTCATCACTACAGATACAAAAGCCATGGGTGGATAGGCTGCATGGAAGGGATTTTTTGTATGGAATGGGCGGCAGCTTTGCAGTGAAGGTGTTGCTGGTGGTTGGTAGGTTTGATATTACAGAGGTAGTGATGTCGCTATCTTAGAGGTAGAGGTCAGCATCAAGGAAGGTGGCTTGCTGGACTGAGGAGGACCAGGTGGAGTGGGGGAGAAGGTGTTGAGGTTCTGGAGGAATGTGGATAGGGTGTCCCCACCCTCAGTCCAGATCACGAAAATGTCATCAATGAATCTTAAACAGGTGGGGGTTTGGGATTCTGGGTGGTTAGAAAGGATTCCTCTAACAGGTTGGTATAGGATGGTGCCACCATGCTGTTGTCCATTGCCATACTCCCAGATTTGTTTGTAGGTGATTCCTTCAAAGGGGAAGTAATTGTGGGTGAGGTTGTAGTTGGACATGGTGACCAGGAAGGGGGTTGTAGGTTTGCAATATGTAGGCTGTTGGGAAAGGTGGTGTTCAGTAGCGGCTAGGCCATGGGCATTAGGGATACTGGTGTAAAGGGAGGTGGCATCAAGAGTGATGAGCAGGGCACAATGTGGTAAAGGAACAAGAACTGTGGAGAGTCGGTGGGAAATGGTTGGTATCTTTTATAGAGGGTAGGCTTCCATGTGTGTGTGTATGTTGTATCCTCCTTCCAGGCTCACTTGAGGGTGTCTTTTTCATACCCCATCCAGTTTAGAACTTGCAGGTAAGTTCTGTATGCATGATGTTGAACTGGTCCTTTTTTGGAGGTAGGTGTGCCAAATTGAATTTGGTGTTTGTAGCAGCTTTAAGAAAGCAAAGATATACAGCTAATCTATAGAAGTTTTGGAGATGGGTCCATGAAGTGCCACTATGAAATTTTCAGTTGCTTCCACAATCTTCTCTTTTACTGCAGCTGGATCTTTGAAAATCAGAACATTTTTATCATGGAAAGCATCATTGTCAGGTGTGGCACAAAATATAGTTTTCCACTGTCCAAACAGAGCAGAGATGCTATTTCAACCACTTATTGCATGGAGAAATAATGCTCTCCATAATATATTTATATTTGAAGGATGTTTGGAACACAGTGTATCTTATGTTACCCATTCCAGGTTTGCAAAAGAATACATTGTTTTGCATTAAAGCCATCACCAAAATCACAAGCTCAATGTCTTCCCCACTAATAACAGAATCATGTTCAGGGGACAATGAAATGGAATTTCTCACAATTAACAGATCTGTATCTTCTATTGCCTGCTTGGTGTCCACTTGTGCTCAATGAAATTCGTTCTGAAGCAATGAGATGGAGCGAGACTTTTTTTTCCAATCACAATTTATCCTTTGGCATCTGTGGAAACATGGTACTATCAAAGTGAACTTCTGCACAAGATTGTAACCTGCAACAACAAGCTCCTTTGGTGTTTTTCATGCTCTATTTATTTTCTTCTGTGGAGTACCTGTAGTGACGTAACAAGACTGTTACGCCACTTGACGTAGCCGAAAGAAAGGCACGCGTACACACACGCCGACGGGCGTTAATTCTGGAACAGGATAACTATTGAATGGTAGCAAGAAAAGTACGTAGCTGCTTTATACTTAACTTTACTGATCCTTGTGATACATCTCTCTTGACTATACAATTGCGACTCGTAAGATACGTGCACTGTTACAATTGGCGCCTTGCTAGGTCGTAGCCATGGACTTAGCAGAAGGCTATTCTAACTGTCTCTCGGCAAATGAGAGGAAGGCTTCGTCCGTATTGTCGCTAGCAATGTCGTCGTACAACTGGGGCGAGTGCTCGTCCGTATCTCGAGACCTGCCTTGTGGTGGCGCTAGGTCTGCGATCACACAGTGGCGACAGGCGGGTCCGACATGTACTAAATGGACCGCGGCCGATTTAAGCTACCACCTAGCAAGTGTGGTGTCTGGCGGTGACACCACAGTACCCATCAAAGACTACCACAGAATTTTGACCATGATGTCACTGTACTTAGGTCACATCTTTTAAAAATAGCAGAAAAACATTCACTCTGATTCCAGTAAACTCTTGTGTAGGAAATAGCCACCATCTACTACATCAACTTTGGTGTTTGCCATTTCTGTGGTAAGGGCAAGAAGGCAGAGTGAAATGTGGTCTTTGTCCCTTTGCAAGTGTGCTCCCTACTACACGTAGAGATTACATACATAATGGTATAAAGATGATATAACATTTGGGAATACTATTTTTGAGTGAGAATGGTATTTTCAGTTTCGAGTCCACTTTCACTAAAATTTGTACATAACGAGGTGGCACAGCAGTTAGCACACTGGACTCGCATCCAAGAGACGGTCGTTCAAAGCAGCATCCAGCCATCCTGATTTAGGTTTCCCATGATTTTCCTAAATTGCTTCAGGCAAATGATGGTATGGTTCCCTTGAAAGGGCATGGCCAACTTCCTTTCCCATCCTTCTCTAATCCAATGGGAATAATGACATCGATGTTGGGTCCCCTCCAATCAATCAATCAATCAACCAGCCAACCAAAATTGTTCATACAATGTTTCTCAGCATGTATAAGGGAGTAATTACAAATATTTTGTATGAATCTTGATGAAAATTAAATACTCTACAACACTGGTTATATGCACAAAACCGCAATAATAAAGTTAAGGCAAAACATCTGACATATCTGACTTTCTGCAATTTCTTGACATTTTTGCAGGTTTCCATAGCCTTGTGCCTCAGTAGCTGTTCCATATTTTCAAATATGTTATATACAAAACTTGCAAGAAGTTTCATGCTCTTTGAAATGGATAATAGCATATTTTTGCCTAAACTGCACTGGAAGGGAGTTACTGAGGAAAAAATGAAATAAGTGACTTTTCTTAGTGGATTTTTCAAGATGACAAGTAACACACATTAAGGGGAGGTGGTCTAAAACTTGGATTTTTCCCGAGATGGGTAATATATGAAACATACCTGAAAATCAAAATTACTCCATCCTTTGCAACCCAACCCCTTTTTCAGAGCTCTCTCTACTGGGCTATAAACAAACCTTGAAATCATAATAATAAAACTTTGTTTGAATTACCAAATGTTATAATAAAGTATCAACAAAATAACAATACACATACACCATAAGAAATTATTTCATTTTTCAAATCTTAGGGAACTCAAGTTACAAATAAAAAAAAAACAGTTCTCAGTTACCCCTGTATTTTCTTCTGGCACTTAAAATGAACCTGATGTCTTTTATTGTTCAACAAAGATAAAATGCCTGAATTCAGATTTTTTTCACTAAAGAATAAATAAAATAGCAATTAACACGCTGATTGGCACAAGGCCACAGCAGAGCCTTAGCCTGATGCATACACCCACCAGCGGCCACAGTAGTCTTGTGACTGATGCCGTGGCCTGGCCTGGCAGTGGAACATCCATCGCTATGAATGCAACAGTCAATGTGTTAAGCAAATAAGAGAAGACGATATTAGGGACACAAGAAGTATCAGTTTCATAACAATATTTTGTGGATGAAGTGCACTTGAACACCCTAAGATTACAAAATGGAACAACATAATTGCCTTACAGTGTGCATTATTTTGTGATTTAAGTGCATTAATAAACAATTGGTTAACTGTGTCTAACTATTTCCCAAATATAGTTAGTTTATGATTAAAAAGAAGCTAGTTTTTTAGCTGCCAAAAGTTCAGATATCTTTGTGTTTGCTACTCTAATACTTTTTTCCCACACTGTTGTGATTTACGGATTAATGCCTTGTCCAAAAGTGTCTAATGTACAGAACACACTCGGGTCCATGAAAATTTCAGAGAAATTTTGTGTACTCAGTTCATTTCAGCAGAAAGTTGCCATCTCATTACTTTTCTGTTATTTTTATTTTCACAGTGATTTGAATCTAAGACAAAACTTAAGAGTTTTGTTTTTATTTCAGGAGTGTGGGAAGGGACTACTGAATAAATAATGTACTACACTGAGTGAAAACTGTTTATTGTCAGAAGTGATCACAGAAAGATGAGTTAAAATATAAATTACAAATGTACAAAAAAAAATGATAGCTAGCTATTGAACAGAACATGTTACAACAAGACTGCATTGCTTTTGGAAGCATGCTTTAACACCACGTTAATGATTTCATGAATATTATAATGTGGATTTTCACCAATTACAGATTACTCAATAATGATAACCGTAAAATAATTGCAAAGAAGCTTTGGCTAAATACAAAGGGCTGTTCTATAGGAAAGTGTAGAACAGTCATTAGAATGGGTAGACACACAGGAGGCCTTCTGGTTATAGTGATCTTTGCAGGTGCCAGAACTTAATTTAATGATGCTGCTTTTATCATAATTTGAACAACAGTTTTATGCTGGGATGTATATGTATGCCTTTCTGTTTTACTAATTACATATCAGTTACCTCCTTGGAGCCTTTCATGGTGGCATACTTCAATTTCCTGTTGTTTAAATGAATTATCTTGGTGTGTATCACGCAATTAACAAAAATATATTTGTAATACAAAATTAATGACAAAATTGCTCTCTGTGTGATATTTCCTCATTTAGTACTTTGATTTCCATTTTTATTTTGAGGTACTGCTTCAATTCTCACAGCTTTGTGGAGTATTGTGGGTAGTTTTACAATAGGAAGAATGCCAGTGTATTGAATCAAAAGGGACACGCACACAGGAAAATTATAAAGTCGTGAGACAGGATTTCTGGCCAATACTTACATTCAGGATATGAAATTTCAGTACTGCTGATATAAAAAAGAACACATGGTTTATAATGTGCGTGTAAAAGTATATACTGTTGTAGAACCGTGGACCATGAGCCAGGGACTGTGACAAGACGAAGTGGCTTGCTTGCCTCAATGACGTGGATTGCTGTACTGCAGGTGCAAGTATAATGGGAGAACACAAACTAGCCAGTGGTTCCTGGTGAAAGGCTGCAAACTTTTCAGTAATTGCAGGGGCAGCAATTTGGATCATTTACTGATACGATTTCGTAACATTAGCCAACATGGCTTTGTTCTGGTGCACTGGCACCGCAAGTGGCTGTATGCCAGGAGAAACTACAGAAGATTTTTATTTTTGCCACAAGGGGATGCAAGTCTACTGTATGGCATAATAATGATGGCATCCTCATTTGTAAAATATTCCAGAAGTAAAATAGGCCCTAATTTGGATCTCTGATTGGGGACTACTTAGAATGATGTCATCAGGAATAACAAAACTGGTAGTCCATGGGTCTGAGTATGAAATACTAGATCCCTTAATCAGGTAGATAGGTTAGAACTAGTAATGAATAAGAAAACAAGAATGCTGGTAGACTACTATGAACAGCATATTGAACACATCATCATAGCCAAGACATGAAGCCAACACCCACCACAGCAGTACAAGTTAATATAATGTTTATAAAGAATCTGCCTCAATTGCAAATTGAAATCGGAGGTTGACTTAGGTTTCGGCACAGATAACCACGCCTTCTTTAGAAATCACAAACTAAAAACTGCCTAAAGAGGCATGGTCCAACTTCCTCTTTAGGCAGCTTGTAGTTTTAGTGTGTTCCGAAGAAGGCGTGGTTATCTGCACCAAAACCTAGGTCAACCTCCCATTTCAATTTGCAACGGATTCTTTGTAATCATTAAATTATTCTTGATTGCTGACGTGCTGCAATGTTAAAAGTTCACAAGTTAATATGCCAACCAGACTCAATGATGGCGAAGAGATTGAAAAAAAAATGATTAAGTAAATGAATTTATTCTGATAGTTAAGGGAGGCAAAAGTTAATTGTGGTAGGAGACTAGAATTTGGTAGTAGCAAAAGGAAGAGAAGAAAAAATAATAAGAGGACATGGAATGAGGATAAGGAATGAAACAGGAACCCACCTGGCAGAATTTTGTACAGGGCATAATTAAATTATTGTTAATATTTGGTTTAAGATTCGTGAAAGAAGGTTGTATACATGGAAGAGATCTGGGGAAACTGGAGTGTTACAGATTGATTATATAATGGTAAGACAGAAATTTCTAAACCAGATTTTAAACTATAAGGCATTTCGAGGGACAGATGAAGACTCTGGCCCCAATTTATTGATTATGAGCTGTAGATTACAAGTGAAGAAATTGCAAAAATGTAGGCAGTTATGTAGATCCGTATAAATTTGAAGGAACCAGAGGTAGTAGAGAGTTTCAGAGCATTCATTAGGCAACATTTGACTGAATCAGGGTGAAGGAACACTATAGAAGACAAATGGGTTGCTTTGTGAGTGACGTAGTGAAAACAGCAAAGAATCACATAGATAAAAAGGCAAGGCCTACTAGAAGTCCCTGGATATCAAGGGGAAATTGAATTTAATTGATGAAAATAGAAAATATAAAAATTCAGCCAACAAAACAGGCAAAAGAGAAAACAAAACCCTAAAAAAAGTGAGACTGGCAGATAGTGCAAAGGGACTAAGCAGAAATGGCTAGAAGACAAATGTGAGGCTGTAGAAGAACATGTATCTGTGGGAAGGTTAGATGCAGCTGATAGAAAAATTATCGAGACCTTTGGAGAAAATAGAACCAACTGTACGAATGTGTGTGTGTGTGTGTGTGAGAGATAGAGAGAGAGATATTTGTGTGGAGTGTACCCTTGTACAGAGATGAAACAGACAAGAAGAGAATAAAAGCTTTTAAAATGCAGTACTATAGAAGAATGCTGAAGATTAGATAGATAGACCAAATAAAATAAATGAGGAGCTACTACATCGAATTTGGGGGGGGGGGGGGGGGGGGGGGAGGGAATCTTGGCACCATTTGACTGAAATAAGGGCTCAGTTGACAGGACACATCCTGAGGCATCAAACAATTGTCTGTCTGGTAATAGAAGAAAGTGGAAGTGGGAGGAATAAAAGATGTAGAGGGCGACCAAAGTTTGAATACAGTAAGCAGATTCAAATGGATGTAGGTTGCAGTAGTTATGCAGAGAGGAAGAAGCTTGCACAGGATAGGTTAAAATTCTCTTGGGTAAGTCAAAAGGATGGGTTGGTCACCCAGAATGCAGGATGAGGACTCACCTCATACAATGTCAAGGTGGAAGTACTAGCTCCATAAGCTAGGCTAGTGTATCCACTTTTGTGTGTGTTATCACCAGTACTGAAATTTTGCCACCTGGTAGTAAGTAACGGTAGCAATTCTGTTTCATAATTTTATAGTGATTTGAATTGCATGAAATCACAAATAAATGGTTGAGTACTGTCAGTATTAAAGTATATTTTGGTTGTAAGCTGGAAGTTTTCATAAGACAAAGTCTGCGTATTTAACAGAACATTGTGCCACAGTGTCTTATAATTTAGGAATACTTTTATATATTCACATTTATAAATTAAATACATAATGTTGTTGCCAGTTGTAATAGATGAGCAAGGGCTAATAAATTGATTGCACTGAATCAGTTGTGACACTGAAATGTCAAAAACTGTTTTCTTGTGAACTTCATAACCTAAATTCTGCAGCTAAAGACAACATCTATTAAGTACATGACCTCGACTTAAGTATTTGTGCCAATCTTTCTGGAAGAGAAATAAAAAGCCTGGTGGGTTTCATAATATCCTGCTGTACTTATTTGTGTTTCTGAGCCTTTTAGTAATTGGAATGTATGAGATTTTTATGGTTTTCTCAGAATGATTGATTGATGGTATGTTTTGGCTTCCTTAAATTGAAACCTCCATCCTTATTTATAAGGTTGTATGATATGCTGCTTCTTTATAGACTTGTTGGTTATGCAATCCCAAATGCTTATACAACAATACTTGGGATCTGGTACTCACTGTATTAAGATCTCACTCGTCATCTCTTTCACTAGAGCTAACGAATGTGCATTCTATGAAATAATGACACAGAAAAACAAAAGCACACCAATTCAAAATATTGTGCAGAAAACCGAATTTTCACTTCAGCTATAAATGTGGAAACAAATCAATAATGGGAATAAACATAATATTCCTCTGGAATGTTGGACACAGATGTAATATCATAGTAATTGATTTAAAACTGAAATACACCCATTTTTCCATTATTATAGGTATTTGTACAAGCTATTAAGATGAGATAGAAATCTGAAGTGGTTTTCCAAATTTTTTTCATATGACAGGCTTCAGGGTCTTATGATGTACTTGTAACATGCCAAAAAAACTATGGGATATTACACTGCACCAGAAGAACATGGAAAAAAGTTTTCAGTTCTCAGAAACAAATTTACTGATTCAGATGATTCCATACTTACATAGCAAAAACAACAGACAAATAAATTGTATGCTAAAATATTATGAGAAATGGCCTCAAACAGAAAATTAATGTGTAACTCTCATAAATTAATTTTTTGCTGGGCCCAAAAAAGAACATTTGCACAATGTCTTAATTTTATCAGAAAGACACTACCAAATACATAATTTCTGTGGCATATACCAGGAGCTTGGACTAAATAACAAGAGATACAATCATTTTTATCTGTTTGTATCATTATAATGATCTCCATTTACTATCTATGTCCAGTTCAGAACTCAAGTGAGGTGGTACAATTTTTATAGGGCTAGAGTCATTTGCAGAAAGAGTGCAGGTGAAATTCCCTGTGGCTATCATATTTTAAGTTTTCTGTTGTTTCCTCACACTAGCTGACAAATATCATGCATTTGCATTAAAGAAAAGAGTGTTCAGTTCATCTTTCCGTATTTGTACAACTTAGTTTTTGTTTCACACCCGCAATGTTGCTGCAGCAAGACAGTCTTAAGTTTTTTCCTCCCATTGATGTCTTAATCGAATTCAAGACTTGTTACTCAACTGGATTTTGCAACACCAACATTGATCTCCTCCCAAAAAATTCACACTTAAGTTTACTAACCATCAATGTTTTACTATTGTATAGAGTAAACTAATCCATTATGATTCTAGAGTGATCAAATTTCTTCAACATCTCAAGTCTGCTTGATAAGGACCCCAAACAATGCAGCAGGACTCTCATATAGGCCACACTAGTGTCTAGCAGGCAGTTTTCTCAAAATATGCACTCATTTTTCCAAGAAATTTGCTGACAGATCCATTGACCTTCCTTATAACTGTCCTCATCAATTCATTCCATTTCATATTGTATAGTAGCGTTACCCACATACATTTATATGAACTCTCTCACAAGCACATGCACCCCGGTTAATTCAAAAGTAAGGTAACAAGATTTATTTCATAAAGTGGATTACTGAATAAAATATACAGGGTGATTTTTCTTTCTTTTCTTTTCTTTTCTTTTTTTTAAAAAAAAGACATATTGCAATTCATTATCTTCCTAACGAACAAAGTTATATGAAAAACAATAAAGCTGGTTAATGTCCCCCTGTTGCTAAACATCATTTGCTATGGAACAAAAAGTTGTGTTCACAAAAGATATTTTTATTTATAAACCAATAATGTTAGACTGACACTGAAAACTAAAAATCTAAATGTGCAAAGAGAGGAACTGATAAAATCCTGTTGGATATCAATAAAAGTAAGCAATAAAAATGCAGTTAATTAATAGCCCTTGAACTGTAGAGACAAGAAATACACATTAAAACATTTGTTCAGTGTTGGAGTCATGTGTAACACTTTCTTGCTTACAAGACTTCACATTTGATCATGTTAAAGGATTATTTTTATGACTTCTAAATTTTAACATTGACTGGCACAATTAAAGGTTACTAAAATGTGTTTTGGAAGCTGCTTTTTGGGTTATTTGTGTAAAGTGTAATCCAGGACCAGCATTTTATAAGATGAATGTAGGAAACAGAGGTCCACATCTGACATTTATGTTTGCTCAAATTTCTTGGTGCATGTAGTTTTGCTGAGTCTGGCAGATGTCAATACAGTGCTTTGGATGCAGGGAGCAAATGCACTCAATTTCCTCTGTGCTCATTGGAGCATCTCATGGCTGAATGGACATATGTCTACTGTAGTTACCCAAGTGCTGGCCAGTAGATGTCTGTATGATCATGGCACTTGAAAGTGAGATGAAGGAGACAGTGAAACAGAAACTTGATTCAAAAGAATATACCCTGAGTGCAGAAGACAGTGGCCATAACAATGTTTGGGAGAAATTTTCATTAGTCAACTGATAAGGATTTTGCCTGTGTGTACTGTGTCAAGTGCTCTGTTCTCCTGTCTCTCAGATCTGCCACCACACATCTGAAGACATACGTCTACAGAACATGACAAAGTGTAAGGTCTGCAACATTACCAACCTCCGTGAATGTGAAAGGTATGGTAATTAAGAAGGTGCATAGAAATGTGGCCAGATGTCTTCATCCATTTACATTAATATCAGGTGTAGGATTTTGTATTTTATGTCAGTGATTTGCAAATGTTGGTTCAGAATTGGAACATGTAGGTGTCTGTAACATTTTGCCTTGTCCTACAACAGTACCACAAAACACTGAGCCATGCCAATGAAATGTGAGCGAGTTTGTCATCCAGCATTATCCATGCCATAGAGATGAATGTGTGTGGATGTGCAGTGGATATATGGACCAATAAATATCTAAAAATGTGTTGTTTATTGATTGTGCACTCTTTGTTTATCAAGACTAGCCACTGCAAAATATGGTACTGGTGACAACTCACTTTTCTGAGAAAAAAGTCTGGGGAATTTGATTAAGAACTACATAGAAGAAACATTATTCAACTTATGAGTGAATCCTGAGCATTTTAATAAGATTTCATTTGTTACTGACTGAGGTGACAATATAAGCAAGGTACTGCAATGCTTTCAACATCATGCATCTATTACCCATGTTTTAAACTCAGTCCCTTACACACAGTTTGGATAATAATAATGTGAAAAATGAGGTTCCAGTGGTTTATTCCATGACCTGTGCTGCCAAAAATACTGTCCAATTCATGAAGAAAGCTGGTGGTATGAATTCGATACAGACAAGCTTGAAGCATGAAATAGAAACTTGTTGGAACAGATTGTTTTTAATGTTAGTCTGTAGTCAGGCAGTATAATACAATCATGGAAATGCTTCTGGAGAGAGGTATCCCTGAAAAACATACTGGTTGTGACAACAACACTGCAAAAGAACTCTTGATATTTTGAACCATTCAGAGATGCAATTGAAGTGTTGGAAGGCTAGAAGTTTCTAACAGTCCATTTTTTTGGGGGGAGGGGTAGGGGGGTGGGGAGGGGGTATGGGTGCACAAACAGAAAAATCATTCTAATACAGCACCTGAAGTAAAATGATTGACTGCTGGGGTTGGCCAGGTTTTCCACATACATAGCCTGATTGCAGCCTCAGAGATTGGTGCCAAAGACCACAATCATTGCTACGTAAGCGGAAAAGCTGCGCTAGCCCCAGTAGTCAGTGGTTTTACTCCTAATGATGATGTCCATCGAACGCTCAAGAATTTTATTCGAATTTATTAGGCTTCAAAACTGAGAAGGTTTTATTCACATAATTATAACATGACAATAATATGTTAATCTGTTTTTGTGGTAACTAAATATTTCAGGCTACCAGGAGAGTGTCAGTCACACCCGCAAAAAAAAAAAAAAAAAAAAAAAAAAAAAAAAAAAAAAAAAAAAAAACCACTTGAGAGATGGAAGCATAACAGTTGTCTCTTTCCCAGGCTAATTTAGTGTGAAAAATGTTTTGTATTTCAGCCTCAGATGTGACAAGTGACAGACATTTCAGTGTGTTAGGGAACCCTATCTCAGACAGACGAGGCAGGGTTAACCCAAAACGAGTTGCTTCATTGTAATTATGCTAACAGAGAATAATTTGGAGACAGTTTTGTTTTTGTAGCTTCTAAAAATGGTTGTAATGAAACGTATGGTCTGTAGGACAATAAAAACCTTTGTGTTCTGCCTTACGGCAGGTCTTGTCACGGGGGAAGCCTCGTCAGCGAGGTCCACTGTATAAGCGTCTAGGGAAGCAATTCCAGTGGTGGTTTCCCGTTGCCCTCCACTGGTGATGATGAACTGGTAATGAGAACAACACAACACCCAGTACCTGATCGAAGAAAATCTCTGACCCAGCCGGGAATCGAATCCGGCCGCCTTGGCGTGACAGACCGCCGCACTGAACACTAAGCTATCGGGGTGGACTGTAGGACAGTAACAAGCTTTAATATTATTTATTAATCATGCGTTCAGCTGATTTTGACATTTATGTCATTTTCAAGCACATATGGGTAAATTGTGATGGTTAACCACATGTGCTTGAAATGACATAAACGTCAAAATTGGCCAGTCGCACAATTAATTATCAATATTACAGTGTAATATGGACCATGTTTCCCTTTATAAAATTTTGTTCATTTTAGATTTTTAATTCCTTAGGTGATCAAGTGCAAATTTGAACCAATAAAGCAGATGGTGCTACAAAGAACAGCAATGTGATTTTTCATCATTACAAACGTGGATAATTACATAGTTTTCGTGTGAAACTCCCGACTGTTTCCAAGTTTTTGTTATTGTGTCAAGCAAGCTATTTTCTCTTGTGGATCACAGTGATACTGCAATTAGACCCTACCACCCAGGAATATATGTCTACAGCATAACTAAACTGATCTGAGTTTAATTCCGTCAGCTGATGAGAGAGTGTCAGAAGTGACAACAGCTCACAGACACACAAAGCTGCTACTAAAAGAGTCACAACAGCAGCACAGCAAGCGCACCAGACCAGGGGCCTCTACCTTCCCTCACAGTGTACATGCACAGGAGGGAGGGGAATGAGGAAGGGGAGAGGGAGAGGGGGGAGGGGGAGTGGGAGCAGGGGAGACTGACTACCAGTGACAGGGGTTTGTGTAACATAGCTCTGAATAGGGACTTTGTCTAAAAACTGAACAAGTTGTTATACTTTTTGTACATCTTATCACAGATGAGCACTTCTTATATTTTCATCATCATCATCATACACATAACTGCAGTCCATTGTGAATTTCTCACTGAAACTGGAACTTTGATAATCAAGTTGTGCTTTGAAAAACTAACAGAATTAGGGGATGAATGTAAGGAAAGTAATTGGAAAGCCAGTTGCAACAAATAATGAGATGAGACTGTTATTATTCATATTTTGTAGGTGGATGTTACATTAATGAGACAAAGAATCTAAAGATGGTATAAAAGTTAAAGAAAAGAAATACCACCACCATTGAAATTGCAGCTTTCAGAGTCCATGGTGTTCCAGTATGTTATACATAATATTAATGAACAGGTATGAACAAGATGTCCACACTGGACGTATTAAGAGTGGATATGACAGTTTCTGCAAAGAAAAAATGGTATTAAGAAAAGACAAACTAAACAACAAATCAAATAACCACAAAATAGTAAAAAAAAGCATAGAATTATAATTACGGACAAATAGCAAAAAGAGAATTTTCTTGAAAATTATGTAGGTCAGAGACTCATTTTATCAAATATAGGTAACCTATCACATGCGCATGCTGGTATAGTCTGAAGTATCATTACTGAAACACTTGTATTTTGTTTTCTGAAATTTATTTCATGTCCCTTTTACAGCATCCATGATTGTCCATATGTCCAGTCTTTCATTTATACCTACTAAAACCAAATGAATACTTTTGTCCAGTGTTGATATAGATATATTAATTACTGAAAATTATATAGTTTTAATTTACATGATTTTCTTAATAAATATGTGCAACAATGTAGAATCAGAGTGTTCTCAAGTATCTATCAGAAAAGGGGAAGGTTGATCAAGGAAGTTTGAGAAGAGAAGCAGGAGAAAAAAAAATATATAACACAGTTTCATTTGTTAGAAAGTATACAAGAAATGACAAATTTGTGATCTGCTGCAATTAGTATTTTTAGTAATGACAGCAGTAGTATCTCCAAAAATATAGCCTCATTAGCCTCGGTGTAAATGAGATTTACAATGCATTGTGGCAATAACTTTTATTACTGATTTATGGTAAAAATCCTGTCAACATTTGATGTGCATTACATGAAGATTCAGTTTATATTCATCAAACTCTGTGATTAATGAAGACTGTAACAGCACAAGTGATAAATTGTCACTCAAAGATACAAGTAATGGTTCTGATGATGATAATATTTAAAACTAAAACCATGGAAATAGGACTGCAGAAATATTGTTCAACTTTAGCACAGTACCCTGAGGAATTCTACATATTTATGATGGGAAACTGCACAAATAATACATAAAGATTACATTTTAAGTTCATGTAACAGCAATAGTAACTGTACACTGGCATACTTACAAAAGTTTTTAAATCACTATAAACAAATAAAATCCTTTATATTATCAGCCAATGAAATGTTTACTTTGAATAACTGAGTAGAAATGGTCCATAATCAAGTACTGCAAAATGAAATTTTCTTCAGCAACTTTCAAGCTACCATTGCTACACTGTGATGCACTAATCAGATAACCCGTGACAAATTTTAGAATATTGCCTTTCTTTCTCTTAAATGATCAGAATCAGTAGTTCAAAACAAGTATCACATTTACAACATATTTAAACAACATATAAATATATAAATACTATATTACTTCTTAAAATCTTCAAATATTTTAACTTGTTTCAAAAATATCACAAAAATAGTTTGATATTGTTACTCTCCTTTGCATTCAGTACCATGCTGTTTGCTGATCTGCAGTGTGCTTTGCTTGGTCAAGAGTTAGTAAGCAGCCCCAACTTTAGACCAAGGTTTGTTAGTCCCTTTGTTGCAGAAACCTGCCACACTGCTACTGCGCTAGCTGCTAGTACAACTGCTCCTTCCAGGTAAATAGCATAACATGTACGAACTGTACTTGATGTGAGTCCCACACCTCCAGAGGCTGTAAAATCCAATGGGAACAGGAGGCAGTCAGAAAATGGGCGTGACCTGGCGGCGCCAAACACAATCACCCCAAAAATATAATAAGTTGCAATTGCAGCAGCAGGGAACAACTTCATCCATCGAGGAGCAGTGAAATGAGTTTCTCGATGTATGGTGCAATCCATACCATCTCGATGACTTGGAGTGCAGCGGCCCTCTTGATGCACTGTAATATAAAGTTTCTTAGCTACAAATCACATACAAGCACAGGAACAATTATGAAAGTGAACTGTTAAATAAACTGCCCATCTATACATATAATTAGTGTGGACAGCAAATGAATTGTCACTGTCTCCTCCTCTCCTACACACACACACACACACACACACACACACACACACACACACACACACACAGGGGTGGACAAAAATATGGTACCAGTACGGCTTGAACATAAATGCACATGCTACCCAGTCTGCAAGTTGCACCTGTGCAATGTCCTCAATATATTGCAAGTGTTAGTGGTCAGAAGAGTGTCCTGTGTAGTTGGGAGGGAATTTTGTTGGAGCTCAGTGCATTTGAATGTTGGCAAATTGTTGGTGATCATATGGTGGATGCTTCCATAATCACAGCAGCTGAAGTGTTTGATGTTTGAAGAGGCACTGTATCAAAGCTTTATACTGCATACAGGTAATGCAGAAGATCATCATTTGCTAAGTTACAACGAGGAAGAAATTATGCTGAGAAATCATAACAGCTGGTCATTGAACAGGATTGTGACAAAAAAATAAGTGAACAACAGCTGTAAAAGTAAAAATTCACTGTAGAACTGAACATCACACTCGCGAACCTTGTCAACACCAAAACAACACAAAAGGAGCTCCATAAGCAGGGAATTGCAGGATGAGCTAGAATTCCAAAACCACTCATCTCAGTGAGGCAAATCCCCCTAAGGGGGAAACATGGTGCTGAAGCCATAAAACCTGGACTATGAAGCAGAAGAAGAGTCTTGTTCCAAATTTTGGTCAAGTTTACATCCCAGGAGTGAAGCATGGTGGGGGTTCATTGATAATTTGGGCAGCCACATTATGGAATACCATGAGCCCCAAGGTTACACTCTAAGGTCACATTACTTCCAAGGACTATATGACCATTCTGGCTCATCAGGCCCATCCTGTGGTACAATATCTGTTCCTCAATGGAGATGCTGTGCTCCTTGACAACAGGGTTGCTGTTCACACAGCTTGCATTGTCCAGGGCTTGTTGTGTAAGCACAAGGATGAATTATTGTTCCCTGGCCTTCACAGTCACCATATTTCAACATTACTGAGCCTTTGTGGTCTACCTCGATGTGAATGCTGTGAGATTGCTATCCACCTCCACTGCCACTACCTAAACTAGTCATTATTTTGTGGGAAGAACGGTATAAGATTCCCTTGTAAACCATACAGGACCTGTATTTATCCACTGCGAGACAAATGGAAGCTGTTTTGAATGCTAACAGTTTTACTACTCTGCATCAGGCATGGTAATGTACTGCATCTTGGCCCACACCCAGAGGGAAAAGAGGGGGAGGGGCAGGGAGAGGAAGAGGACAACAGATAGGGAGAGGCAAGGGGGAGGGGACAGGTGGGTCAGGAGGAGAGGGTAGGTGGAGGGGGTAAAGGAAGGGGCGAGGGGGAGGTGGTGAGGGAGAGGGTGTAGAGGGAGGGTCGAGAACAAGAGGGGGAGGGGGAAGGAGAGAGAGTGAGGGTGGGGGGGAGGGGGATGGAGGAGGGGAAGGGGGTGAGGAGAAGGTGGAGGAGATGGAAGGGGTGGGTGTGGGGATGGGGACTGAGAGGGGGCAGGGGTGGAGGAGGGGAGGGTGAGGGGAAGGGGAGGGTGAGGGGAAGGGGAGGTGTTGGGATGGGGGAGGATGAAGGGGAGGGGACACAGGGGTGGGAGAGATAATTTAGTAAATAGTTGTGAAAAAGAGTACACAACTGTGTAACTTAAGTGGAAAATCCAGGATGGAATGTAACAATACGAGAAAAGGAAAGTTGCTATGCACCATATAGCGGAGATGCTGAGCTGTGATAGGCACAATAAAAAGATTCACACAGTCATAGCTTTTTGCCATTAAGGCCTTTGTCAGCAGTACACACACACACACACACACACACACACACACACACACTCACTTGCGCGCGCGCGCAGACTGTAGGTAGGTGTGTGTGTGTGTGTGTGTGTGTGTGTGTGTGTGTGTGTGTGTGTGTCTACTGCTGACAAAGGCCTTAATGGCCGAAAGCTATGACTGTGTGAATCTTTTTATTGTGCCTATCGCGGCTCAGCATCTCTGCTATATGGTGAGTAGCAACTTTCCTTCTCTTGTATTGTAACTTTTAAATGGTGCATTATTGTTTTAGCACTTCATTTCTGTTTACGGATATTAAAGCTTTCAGTGAAAAGATAACAGTGCTTTAACCTGAAATAGCAACTACTGAAAATATTGCACTAAAATGTCTATTTTCTCCATTTTCATATAGACCCTCATATAGACCCTCTATACACAGTCAGCGTGACAGGTACTGGTACTTAGAATAGATATTTTACTCAGCAGTAGAATATACACTGCAATGAAACTTCTTGACAAATTCAAACCATCATTTGTGTCAGGAACTGAACTTGCAGAACTTGTGTCTTTATTTGCTTGCTAATTATGTGCACAGACCTCAAGTTTTGCCCTGCCAGTAGCTGCCTCCCATTTTTTCAAACTTTATAGAAGGTATTAAGTGTGGGAGAGTGGGAGAAACACTCTTCCAGATTGGAATCTGTGTCATACTTTGAGATCTGTTTAATGCCTACAAAAATCTGTGTACATAGATTAAATGCTTCCAAAATAAGGAGCGCAAATGAAATCAGAATATCATGCAAAACTATGAGACGACTACTTAGCATCGAGGAGGCCAGATGATACCAGAATTAAATCGTATTATAAAATTCTAGGTAAAGTCAACAGAGCATAAATTACGAGGAAGATAAGCTCCTCTAGCAACAAATGAAGACCTATTGGGAACATAGTAAATATGTGACAGGGAAAACAAATCAGGAAAAGGGAAATTTTATTAAAGGTAAATTATGAACTGATCAATGATACTCTCAGAATTACAGGTACCTTTAATAACTTTTTCTCTGTCAATAATTGGTAATTTAAGACTGACCACTTTAGTGGTAGGTAGCCTACAGATTGTAAGAAAACATCCTGAAACAATATTGATAAAGTTTAATTACATCCTACATCTAAAAAGCTTTTGATACTGCTGGCTCTCTTAAAAATAAATATTTAAGTGGTTATGAAATTATTAGTAAAACAATCAACTGATGTTCAACTCAGCTTTGTAATATACTAAGTTACTTATGTAAACAATCATTTCAGAGCAATATTTTTCAAACAGGGTTTTAGTTACCAACACATCTCATTATTGGCAGTATTTTAAAATGTTGAATAGATAATTTAAAACAGAATTTACAAACACATAGAAAAAAAATTCTTAGCAGCAAACAGCTTGGATTTTGAAAAGTACTGTAAGTAATCAGACTACCTTTATCTTGACACACAATGTGCTAGAGGTAATCATAAAATTTTGTCACCTCAAAACATCAAGGTGTGATTATGAAACTCGGTGATGGTGTTAGTCCTCCTCTAGATATTCACTCCACAGTGTGGTAAAGTGTCTCCGAAGATGGATGGTGAAGTGGAGACCTTGATTGTAGAAGTTTGTCAAAATGGCTGCCACACAATGGTTTCTTCATCTGAGGAAAGTGGAAGAAGTTACTGGGTGCTATACAGGGTGAATATTTTGGTGGGGAGAGGGGGGGAAGGCCAAATTTTGGAAGCACAAAGAAGAAACACGTGTGACTGGATTCTGTGCAGTCACACATGCTGTAGAGCAAAAACATCCTCTTGGACAGCTCCTGCATTACTTCTTGTTGACAGCCTCCCATGATTTTGTCAGAAGGTTTTGAGAGTATGCTCTGGTGATAGTTTGCCCCTTTAAGAGCATAATCTCTCAGCACCACACCATGGCAGTCCAAGAAACACTCAGCTCCAGCTTGCCTGATGATGGGTAGGTCATCATCTGTTTTGACAGAGGTGAATCTACATTTCCATGCTTGCTTTGCTCCTTTACCTTGGGGTCACATTGATACATCCAGTACCTGTCCATGGTGATTAGGCAACTGAAGAACTAATCTGAATAGGCTTGACACAACCACAACACTTCTGTTGCTGCCTATGACTTTTTGAATGGATGTGAGCAGTCACAGAACCCACTACTTAATGAACTTTATCATAATAAATAAAACTCTTCTGGGTCCATGATGCATTGTCAGTGTGTAAAACTTCTGACATTTTCGCCACTATTGTAAGTGGCCTTCCTCAGGGTGTTTCTTTTGCTAATTGTTGATTGAGAAAAGTTTGGTTCTTATATACTGGTGGAAGAGACTGTTACTGATCTCCAATAAGGTACATGTGATTATATATTGATTACAATTTTAATTTAAAAACCCACAGTTTTATATTCTTGTGTGAAAGTCTACAAAATGTTACTGCATCAAAAAGAAATTTCACTCAAAAATTATGACACAAATTGCTGTTCATTACTTACCTTCAAGAGGCAAAATAACACAATCATTGACAGACACAGTAAAAACATATGACACTATCATGACTTTCAGAACCAATACTTCCTTGCTTGGAGGTGGAGAGAGGGATAGATCTGGGAATGTTAAAAATGAAGGGCAGATCCGTTAGGGGATGAGAGGACAGGGGGAGACAAAGAGGAAAATTAGAAGAGGAGGAGGAGTGGCTCTTTTGAAAGAAGCCAGTTTTCTTCGAATTTACATGATGTATGTGTGTTCAGCATCTCTTTCTAAACCACTGGACTGATTTTTAGCAGCTTTGGTATGAGAATCAGCACTGTGGCAGTTGGAATCTTCTAGCTCCTGTAGGAACAGAGGTATGGGCTAAAAGGCTGCCTTCCACAACAAGTGTGTTGTGCAGGTAGTATCAGAAAGCCTCCTAGGGGTATACACTTGCAGATGTGCAGGGGAAGGGGATTGTCAGAAAGAGAGGGAGGAGGAGATGGATAGAGAACGGGTGTAGGACAGGTAGATACAGGAGGTAGATGGCACATGTAGAGAAATAGTGGCCAGGTTGAAAAGGAAGAGGGGAGGGGGAGGAGATGGACAGAGGAAAGGGAAGGAGGAGGTAGCCAGAGGGAGCAGGGTGTAAAATATGGTCAGAGAGAGGGGCAGAGGAGATGCAAGAAGAGAGGAGTGGGAGGAGATGAAGAGACAGAGCTTGTGGAGAGGAGATAGACAAATAGAGGTGGGAGGATGATGTGGACAGAGAGGCAGTAGGAGGAAGAAGTGGACACAGAAACGCAAAGGAGGGAATGTGTGCAATATATGTGTTGAACACATACATGGGCAAAGCCTTGGGCTTTGTGAATAGATTAGCACTAGTCATAATCTGTTGTTACTATATTTTACAAAAGCAGGCCGCAGTAGCTGCCTGTTAATTTATAATTTGATGGTTCCACATCACTGAAGGCTCTCTTTCATTATGGGGTTTATGAAACAATACATCTATCTGAACGAATGAATGAAGGAATGAATGAACAGTTCTAAAGAAGTTTTGTTTAAGTGTACACTCAGCTGCAAATGAAAGGACAGGGTTCATGGTAAAACTTCATATATACATTAATTGAAAAACAACTTACTGATCATGACAAAATCACATTTAAGAGGACTAATATAACTCGTGAGCATATTGAAAGTAACTGTTGAGTGATGAATATGTCTAGAGAACACAATATCAGTAAAGACAGTGTGGTAAGAACTGCTGAAACAAAACACTGATGTTTTAACTGCTATTCTCAAACTGTTTTCAAAGTAAGTGAATGATAAATGAACTTTCAGTGGTGCAAGGAATATAAAATCTCTACTACTAGCAACAAAAACTTGATTGACCAGATTACTTTTACACTGTTCTGTATTGCAATACATGTTTGGATCTGAAGGGCATTGTGGGTATTGTCCTCTTCCAAGCATTGAAGCTTCTGTATTGGTCTAGGATGTCATATCATGAGTTTCAATAGTACCTATAGTCATATTAATGGAAAGGTAAATGGTAATGTGTATATATGTGTATTAGGTGACATCATTCATTCAGAGGTACAGGCGTTGTTCCCTGTAGGGCATCACATCTTCTAAGATAATTATGTCAACACTCACATAGCTGGTTAAACATTGGTTTGAAAATCAAATAACAAACCTTTCTTGAATTCCACAACTGAGCTAGTGTGATATGTGTTGGAAATACAATTATGTATCCATTTTCCTCCTTTAACATCCCTCAAGGAGTAGTACAAAATCTCACTGATCATCTTTCATAATTTATATGAAGTGATCCCCAAGAGGAGTCAAGGTTTTGTGGATGAAACAAATGACCATACACTACAGTAATTGACTCTGCTTTAATGGGTATGTTGGTAAGAGCACTGACTAAAAAAGGAAAATATGATGGTGTGAAAATATAGTGCATTTCTCATGAAGCTTTAAAATGAACATTGCTTCTTGACATGCAGCTAACAGAATTTTTCGGTTCTTGGAAACAATATTCACATAACTTCGAGGAAGAGAGGCTACTGAGATAAATTTTTAATTTAATTTTGAAATGACACAGATTTCCAATTTCTTGCTTTATGTAGGATGGTAACTAGCTGAATACTTTTTGCCAAAGTACATAACTACCATTCAAAATACAGGAAAGAAGGCAAAGTCTACCCCAAAATTTTTATGTGCCATGTATAGTGATTGTGCCCACTACAATTCAGCTAGAACTGATTATTGTTGCCAAAAAAAGGCCATTAAGGAGTAAATGTATTAAGAAGCATATGTAAGAATTCTGAGCCACTTAAAAACACTTTGGGGCAAGGTGTAGAGTTATCTGTTTTTACCATTCATTTCTGCTGAATAAGCACACTCTTTTTGCTTGAGGTACACTGCTCCAGACTAATTCTGTAGAACAACAAGAAATTAAAATATCTAGAACAAGCCGACATTAGTCTTCAGATCAATACAATGAGAGCTACTTTTAAGGACAAAACATAGTGAACTGAGGCTTGCTGATTAGTTTATCTATGTGTTTGATTCCATTTTACCTTGTTATTCAATTGGACTTTAAGGGGAGATTGTACCTTATATACTTACAATGTTAAGTTTGTCAATTTTAGATGCATTTATCTTATGAATGGTTCTTGATAATGTTATGAAATTTTAATGGCTGGAGGAGCAAGAGTCTTTCTCCATTGACCTGTTTTTGTAGATAAGTCGCTTGCACAGTTTATTTTTTAGAGAATTTTTTGCAAGTTGTAAAATTTTTTCCTCATATTTAAGCTTCTAAAATATTAAAATGAACTTCTCTTAAAAATGCATCATTGATGTTCACCCCAGTTTCTGTAGGTTGTGTGAGTTTCACTGTTCTATGATGATAAGTTCCTGAAGAAAATGTAACTAATCATTAAAAAAAATAAAATCTCAGGAATCCAGCTTTAAAGATGAACATAGCTTGATAGTTTGTTACTGATGTTAGAACAGTACTGCACCATACCCTGGGTCATCTGCATTTTCTTCATCCTCCCTGGCTCTCTTAGTATTCCTTGAGTGCATTCCTGCCTTCCTAGCTACTGTAGTCATTTCATAATCTTCTTTCTTCACATGGACAGCATCCAATTTGGAACATGCCATCACCATATTTTCCCCAGGTTATAAGCCTCTGCATCATAAACACCCAAATTCAATGTATCTTTACCCACAAATACTGTTCTAGGAATTCTAGACCATATGTCACTGTTAAATGATTCATTTGGGTACTTGAAGGACAAGGAACAAGTGAATGCAGAACACAAACAGGGCAGCCAACTGCGAGCAAGAAATATTTTCACAAATCAGCCAATTAGGTTTCTGAAGTTCAAGAAGTTGACAGAAGGCAAAAGGGAGACATGGCAACATGTGCTGCCCTTAAAGTAAATGAATATTTAAAACCTTTAATGGCTAAAATGCCCTTAGAAAACATGTTTCTCTAGTAAAATACACTCCCAGGAATGTTTATGCGCAAGAAAATATTTTTTTTTCCTATTTTGTCCCCTACAAAGGTACAATCTCCCCTTAAGGAATGCAGTGGGTTCACACAGCATATGACCACCAATGCCTACAATTTGAGTCTTTATGAGATTAAAACTTTAACCATTAACTGTGAATCATTTGAAACCTGTTCAGCTATAATCTGAACTGTGTATGGTAAGGTTTTGTTTGTGTCCTTGATTAATATGCTTGTGTTTTATCAGCAAACATTACAGTTTGTACACCACTCTTTGAACTAATTGGTAGATCATTTATGTTGGTTAAGGGCAAGAGTGGGGGTATTACCAACGTTTGTGGGACTCCACATGTTATGTTTCCCATTCTGAGGTGGGCATCATGCCTGTGATAAAATCTGTCAGTGATACCTTCTGATTTCTGCTGTGAAGATAAGACTCCACTCACACAAGAGGAATGCCTTTAATGCCACAACAATTTAGTTTGCAAAGTATAAGTTTTTTATTCACACATTCCAAGGCTTTAGCTAGACCACAAAATATTTAGTTCTGTCAGGACTTTATTTGTGAGGTCTTGTTGTCTCTGTAGACAATCCTTTATCAAAATCAAAGTTAAACTGAAGGTCAGTTAATAAGTTCTGCCCAGATAACTGAGTCAGTTTTCCATTATAGGCTACTTTCTCAAAAAGTCTTGAGAAGACACAAAGGAGTGAGATGGGTCTTTCAATATGGGTGTTTGACATATCTCCAGCTCTATAGGTGAATGTTACTATAGTACTGATTAATGATGAAGGTAACATAAGGGGAAGGCTATGCACGAGATTTTAATAGTCTGCTAGAAACACAATAATAGACATTAAAATTAGTAATTTTTAATGACCTGGTGAATTCTGATGCAGTGTCTGCTCAAGTAAGCCTAATGCATATGTATTTGGTTGCTTATTTGTAGGTGCAATGTTTCCTGCCATGATGAGGAGATAATCACTGAATTTAGTGGCAAGTGAATTGAATATATTAAAATTTCTACTAAACCTTTTTTTTTTTTTTTTTTTTTTTTTTTTTGTGGTCTCAGTTTCATTTGGATCCCTAGCTTTGCTTGCTTCTTTTTTTAATAAAAGTCCCAAACTATTTTTGCATTATTCTTGGAATTTTTTGAACATAGTACTCATGTTTTGATTTTTTTAAGAACAGAGAGGAGTAGTTTACAACAATGGTGGTAATGTAGTTTTGGCTATTGGCATGGTTCGCCCTCTGTATTTGGTAGAGCTCTCGCTTACCAGTGAGAAGTGAGAAATGATACTCCATTCCCCAGAGTTATCCAACTATTATCCTTGCTTATCCTCAAGTCTATACTTTTTTGTGTTAGGGAAAACAAGACTCAGAGCGCTGCAAAAAAAAAAAAAAGGTTATTCGAGTTAAATGTTCCATTTACACGTGTCTTAAATTTTTCCCCAGAGTTCTTCTTATAATTTATCTCTAAATGCTGTGAACCAGTCACTATTTATGATTTAGTGATATAATACATTTCTTTATGATTTGTCCCAACTGTTCAGCATACATGTATTTCATTTTTAACATTTGATTATCATGATTAGATAAACTATACTGGCAACTGTTTAACAGTTAAAAAATTTCATGAAATGTATTGACAGTTGCAAATACAGACAACAATCGGCTGTATAATGAAATGACAATAATGAAAATTTGTGCCAGACTGGGACTTGAACCCAGATTTCCCGCTTTATGCAACCAGTCACCTCAACTGCTCTGGTTATCTGTGCATGACTCATGGCCAGACCCAAACTCCCATATGTCTGTTGATGTTTTACCTCTCCCCTTGCCCACATTTTAATTAATAACACTCTTAACTTGTTTTTAACCTTCTATGTAGGCCCAGGACATGAGAAGTATAGTTAATATTTATAGTATCTACTGCAGTAGCATCAATATGAAATGTCACAGCCATACATGGGAGACCATCCTGCTCTGTGTTCGTTTCTTAAACAGCGGATTTAACAGTCCTACAAGTTATCAGCAAAAGCCACAATGTGTGTCATACAGCTACTCTTCCTTTCTTTATGTGATACCTTGCACTATTCATAGTTACATCTAATCCAGGTTATTTCCAAGTGCTAAAATATTCTCTTTGTATCAAATGGAAAATTCTCTCAGAAAGCTATGAGAGACTATATTATGAGACAGAATATCTGGCCATTACTAATCTTCAGGAAAAATGTCAGTATTGCCTTTACGCCCTTATAAAATTCCAACAGCATTTTTTTTACTAATAATTACTTCCTCAGGAACTACTGAACAAGGTTAAAAAGGAAGGGCAAGTCACTCAGGCACTTGGATGAGAGGGGCCTTACAACAGATAGGAGCTATTACTTCCAAAATCTACAGTTGTGTACTTTTATAGATGTACATCAGCAGTACTGACATATCTCCTGAAGGTAAGTTCTGTCTCATAATTTTAGATTTTTCAACTTCTCTCTTTGACAGAAGTGGACGATAAGGGTAAAATTTTTGTGGTTCAGAGTGACAGATACATACTCTATGTGATCAAAAGTATTTGGACACACAGCTGAAAAGGACTTAAAAGTTCGTGGCACCCTCCATCACTAATCATGGAATTCAGTATGGTGTTGACCCACCCTTAGCCTTGATGACAGCTTCCACTCTCGCAGGCATATGTTCAATCAGGTGCTGGAAGGTTTCTTGGGGAATGGCAGCCCATTCTTCATGGAGTGCTGCACTGAGGAGAGGGATCGATATTGGTTGGTGATGCCTGGCACGAAGTTGGCATTCCAAAACATCCCAGAGGTGTTCTATAGGATCCAGGTCAGCACTCTGTGGGGCCAGTCCATTACAGGGATGTTTTTGTTGTGTAACCGCTCCACCACAGGTCGTGCATTATGAACAGGTGCTTGATCGTGTTGAAAGATGCAATCACCATCCCCGAATTGCTCTTCAACAATGGGAAGCAAGAAGGTGCTTAAAACATCAACGTAGGCCTGTGCTGTGATAGTGCCATGCAAATCAACAGAAAGTGCAAGTCCCGTCCATGAAAAACACACCCACACCATAACATCACTGCCTCCAAATTTTACTGTTGGCACTGAATTTTACTGTTGGCACTTCACACACTGGCAGATGATGTTCACTGGGCATTCTCCATACCCATACCCTGTCATTGGATCACCACATTGTGTACTGTAATTTGTCACTCCACACATTTTTCCACTGTTCAATCGTCCAATTTTTATGCTCCTTACATCAAGTGAGGTGCCGTTTGGCAGTTATCGGTGTGATGTGTGGCTTATGAGCAGCCACTCAACCATGAAATCCAAGTTTTCTCACCTCCTGCCTAATGGTCATAGTACTTGCAGTGGATCCTGATGCAATTTGGAGTTCCTGTGTGATGGTCTGGATAGATGTCTGCCTATTTCACATTATGACCCTCTTCAACTGTTGGCAGTCTCTGTCAGTCAACAGACAAGGAAGGTTGGCCCGTATGCTTTTGTGCTGTACATGTCCCTTCACGTTTCCACTTCACTATCACATTAAAAGCAGTGGCCTTAGGGATGTTTAGGAGTGTGGAAATATCGTGTACAGACATATGACCCAAGTGACACCCAATCACCTGACCATGTTCAAAGTCTGTGATTTCTGCGGAGCACCCCATTCTGCTCTCTCAAGATGTCTAATAACTACTGAGGTTGCTGATATGGAGTACCTGGCAGCACAATGTACCTAATACGAAAAACGTATGTTTTTGGCGGTGTCTGGATACTTTTGATCACATACTGTATGATGAGTTGGGTACCTGCTATGTCCCCATATTCAGTATGGTGTAGCTCTGGCACGTGGTGATCCATTATAAAATTGGATGTCTTGGAGGTTTCCCTTAGAGATAGCTACAACGTGAGCATGTAATGTCTTCCATTGACTTTGAGAGATCTTTTCTGATACTGGTATAACCTTACACAATGATGCTGCAAGGTGTATGGGACACTCACTGCATGGATATGGGGCTTTGGTCTGGCCATATGCAAATCAACTGTGAGGCCACAGTGGCCCAAAGTTGCACTACTTATTGCCTTAGGGTCCTCCTGGAGATTCCAGTGAAGTGGCAGTTCTCATGCGGGTGGTTTTTAAGTAAATTTTTTTTGACAGTTCTGTACAAGTCTTGCAGAAAAGAACTTTTCATTAAATGAAATTTTGACCACTGATGTCATACATTTGGTATCATTTTAGCCAATGCATACAGGTGCAGTTCTCAGTCCTTCGATTTCCAACAGACTAGTTATCACACCTTGTTGAACAACTGATGGTTGACATGTTATTTATATCTATTGTGACCAGATAGCACAATAAAGTCACTATATGCACTGAATGCTGAGTAAAATTTTAGTGTGACTGCTTACTTGAAGTGGTACTGCATCAGCAAACCAATTCGTCTGAGCAAGTATTGATTTGTAACCAACCTGACAAGATTTCCACAGTTCCAAAGTTGACAGAAAGAACCAGTTCCTTTACAGTGGTTCAATTTCCAAGATGTTTGTTACTTCCCATCCATCTAAAGAGATGGGAAGATTTCATTTTAACTATTATTCATCTGGGTACCATGGAATTTTGTGTGTTAATCTGTACATGGAAAATATCAGTCTTTGGAAGCCAAATCATTACTATTTGTTTCTGAAATTACATTATAAAGATTTTTTGTAAGAATAAGAGATAGCAATAACATATCTGCACAGCTGCTTAACTACTGAATTAGCTGTCAATGGGATTTTTTCAGACCCATGTCCAAACTACTCATCAGAAAAAAAACATGACATTATTATGTGTGTAGATATCACTTACATAGGTTACACAGAGATGGACACCAAGTATCAATTCTTGATGGATTCCATTTTTTATGATTCCCTTTTAGACTTACTCTCAAGCCCAGACTATAGAATGTTAAAGTTTCTCTGCTTTCTGTTAGGTAAGATTCTTGCCTCCACAAGGTATGTGAAAAAAATCCAATGATGGTGTATGCTTTGAGTATGGTAAAAAATGGCCGCTATTGAGAAGCATGATGAGAAAGCAAAGAATTTTGGAATATTGCAACATTACGATATTAGTGATGAATTTAAGTTTTTGGTAACAAATATAGTTCAGTAATTATTAATAAAATTGTAACATATGTGTATAGGGTTAATGTTAGGATTGAAAGACTAACTCTTGATGATAAAGCTAACAAGAAGATATTTGAAGATTAGGGTGCATTGGAGAAAGTGCTTATAGCATGTAGTAATAAAATGGGTGCTTTTGAGTTGAATCCCCAGAAAGCATCTGGGGTACCTTGGCATAAATATACTAGAAGGAATAGGTTTAAGTTTGTAATGTATTCTAAACCAGAACAAAGTGCAGATATAACTAAAGTTAAGTCTTGGACAGATCTTGAAAAAGAGTGTAAAGTTAAAAATAGGTTGTTTCAAGGGAGAAATCCATTTTATATTAGTCTGCAGATTGCTGGTGATGAACCTGAAGAAAATGATAATGTACAGAGTGAAGTTAAATATGTGACATTTATTGTAAGAAATAGAGTGTATATGGCATTTTGTAAGAGGAAAGGTAATGTAGCGTTACAATGATATTTTATTCTGACAGTCCCTAAAAAATTTCTTTTTGGGGGTCTTTGACTATCCCAACAATGATCTGTTATACAGAAATAAAATGAGTACACTCTGTGGGCTGTCTTTTCATAGAATTAGAACTTATCTAGTAAGCAGAAGACATAATTGTGTTTTAGTTTCCAGAGCCTACACTGAGAACACATGATACTACTGAAACTTCCCGGTAGATTGAAACTGTGTGGCAGCCTGAGACTGGAAGTGGGGCCTTTGCCTTTCACAGACAAGTGGACTTGCTGATGAAAGACAAAGATCCTGAGTTCAAGTTTCAGTCTGGTACACAGGTTTCACGTGCCAGGAAATTTTATATCACCTCACACACTACTGCAAAGTTAAAAATCATTCCAGATATGACAGACCCACTTCTGTAATCAAAGTCTAAAATAAAACTTCAGAAAAGCCCTATGTGATGAAGTCTCGCCTGTCTTGTAAGTTTCTGATCACATTTAAGTGACTCGTCTAATGGTACAGAGTCAATGGCATGCAATCATTCATTTAAAAATTATTAACATTATTTTTAGATGCATACCATTATAGGTGAAGCAGCAGACAATCATGGCAGCAATAAATGATGTCCCACGCTGCCAAGTCATAGACAAATGTTGCAATTTCACAGCAACCAACATTCCAATATTAAGCACTAGGAGTAAATGTAAAGGAATGCCAATAGCAGAGAAGATAACTGCAGCAATTCTCCCAAGCGTTGTTCTAGGAACAGGTGCTCCAAAACCTGGAATAAAAAGCATAGTCAATATAATGTGAAGAAGTACACTTTTTTAGTATTTACAGAAAATCCATTACAGACAGTGAAATAGATCATTTTATGCATTACTAATGCAAAGAAACAGTATTAGTCTTTTGCAAAAAAAAAAAAAAAAAAAAAAAAAAAAAAAAAAAAAAAAAAAAAAAAAACACACTACATCAGCACGGCCAAATTACAATAGAACCCAGCTACTGTTGATAATACATCAAGTATTTTAGTATTTTGTGTATTAAACAATGCATAGCAAAATAAGATGCACTTATGGGTATTGCAGCAATTGTCAACATTCTCAGAATCTTTTGCAAGATGATGTTTTCAATAAAACTTCTTCCTTCTCTTACAATTCAAAGTAGTCTTGTTTTATTCAAGTACTAGATTTCACATGTATGTAATGAGCCATGTTTCACATAAGATAATTGAAAGTATGACGATGAATATGAAAGGTTTTTAGGGTGCTTGACATCTGGGGCTTTAGGCTTATCCACTATAAATGGAAGTGAGGCTGTGATTACGATGTAAGCCTATCCTGAAGATGAGAGCTTGTTTCTCTCAAAATGTGATGACTGAAATGTGATTCCCATCTCCTAAACCATTGGACTGAGTTCCACTGCATTTGGTACACATACTACTTATTGTCTGGAAGAAAGTACTGTGTGGTGGTTGGGGGAGGCTATGTACCACCTAGGGGGCCATTGGGCTGGGGTGGGGGTGGGGGAGAAAAGAGTTGGTAGTGACTGACATCTAGGCTGCCCTGCACATCTGACATGTTATCTTGTTAGTATCTGAATGTGTTGCAGGGGGTATATCTGCGAATGGGGACAGCTAGGCATAAAGATGGGGTAGGAGGAGATGTATAGTTAAAGGGGGATGATGAGATTCACAGACAAAAAAAAAGGAGATGGACAGATAGTACTAGTAGGAGATGGGCAGGGAGGAGGGGGAGGGGGTGGGGGCAGAGATAGGGGTAGGTGGAGTTGGACCATATTCATATGCTGTCAAAGCTCCAGTTAAAAGGCTACGTTCATAAATCTGAGCCTTTAGCTCCTACACTTAAGTACCGCAAGTACACTAAAGTGTGATTAACAAGGTAAAACATTAAGAGGCTCATTTCTAACTTAGGGTGGAGTTAGGGTGGAGTCTAGCAATACACAAAATTTTAAAATGAATATCACATTCATGCAGCTTTACTGTATGATTAAATGAAGATGGCATCCTCTTGGGTAAAATATTCCAGAGGTAAAATAGTCCCCCATTCGGATCTCTGGGCGGGGACTACTCAAGAGGTCGTCGTTATCAGGAGAAAGAAAACTTGCTTTCTACAGATCAGAGCGTAGAATATCAGGTCCCTTAATCGGGCAGGTAGGTTAGAAAATTTAAAAAGGGAAATGGATAGGTTAAAGTTAGATATAGTGGGAATTAGTGAAGTTCAGTGGCAGGAGGAACAAGACTTTTGGTCAGGTGAATACAGGGTTATAAATACAAAATCAAATAGGGGTAATGCAGGAGTAGGTTTAATAATGAATTAAAAAAAAAAAAAAAAAAAATAGGAGTGCGGGTAAGCTACTACAAACAGCATAGTGAACGCATTATTGTGGCCAAGATAGACACGAAGCCCACGCCTCCTACAGTGGTACAAGTTTATATGCCAACTAGCTCTGCAGATGAAGAAGAAGTTGATGAAGTGTATGGTAAGATAAAAGAAATTATTCAGGTAGTGAAGGGAGATGAAAATTTAATAGTCATGGGTGACTGGAATTCGATAGTAGGAAAAGGGAGCAAAGGAAACATAGTAGTTGAATATGGATTGGGGGTAAGAAATGAAAGAGGAAGCTGCCTGATAGAATTTTGCACTGAGCGTAACTTAATCATAGCAAACAATTGGTTCAAGAATCATAAAAGAAGGCTGTATACATGGAAGAGGCCTGGAGTTACTCGAAGGTTTCAGACAGATTACATAATGGTAAGACAGAGATTTAGGAACCAGGTTTTAAATTGTAAGACATTTCCAGGGGCAGATGTGGACTCTGACCACAATCTATTTGTGATGAACTGTAGATTAAAACTGAAGAAAGGTGGGAATTTAAGGAGATGGGATCTGGATAAACTGACAGAACCAGAGATTGTAGAGAGTTTCAGGGTGAGCATAAGGGAACAATTGACAGGAACTGGGGAAAGAAATACAGTAGTAGAAAAATGGGTAGCTTTCAGGGATGAAATAGTGAAGACAGCAGAGGGTCAAGTAGGTAAAAAGACGAGGGCTAGTAGAAATCCTTGGGTATCAGACGAGATATTGAATTTAATTGATGAAAGGAGAAAATATAAAATGAAGCAGGCAAAAAGGAAGACAAACGTCTCAAAAGAGGCTTATCTCACTAGGGGTAAGATAGATACTGCCTACAGGAAAATTAAAGAGACCTTTGGAGAGAAGAGAACCACTTGTATGAATATCAAGAGCTCAGATGGAAACCCAGTTCTAAGCAAAGAAGGTAAAGCAGAAAGGTGGAAGGAGTATGTAGAGGGTCTATACAAGGGCGATGTACTTGCGGACAATATTATGGAAATGGAAGAGGATGAAGATGAAATGGCAGATACGATACTGCGTGAAGAGTTTGACAGAGCACTGAAAGACCTGAGTCGAAACAAGGCCCCTGGAGTAAACAACATTCCATTAGAACTACTGACGGCCTTGGGAGAGCCAGTCCTGACAAAACTCCTCCATCTGGTGAGCAAGATGTATGAGACAGGCGAAATACCCTCAGACTTCAAGAAGAATATAATAATTCCAATCCCAAAGAAAGCAGGTGTTGACAGATGTGAAAATTACAGAACTATCAGTTTAATAAGTCACAGCTGCAAAATACTAACGTGAATTCTATACAGATGAATGGAAAAACTGGTAGAAGCTGACCTCAGAGAAGATCAGTTAGGATTCCGTAGAGATAATGGAACACGTGAGGCAATACTGACCTTACGACTCACCTTAGAAGAAAGATTAAGGAAAGGCAAACCTACGTTCCTAGCATTTGTAGACTTAGAGAAAGCTTTTGACAATGTTGACTGGAATACTCTCTTGCAAATTCTGAAGGTGGCAGGGGTAAAATACAGGTAGCGAAAGGCTATTTACAATTTGTACAGAAACCAGATGGCAGTTATAAGAGTTGAGGGGCATGAAAGAGATGCAGTGGTTGGGAAGGGAGTGAGACAGGGTTGTAGCCCCTCCCCGATGTTATTCAAACTGTATATTGAGCAAGCAGTTAAAAAAAAAAAAGAAAAATTCGGAGTAGGTATTAAAATCCATGGAGAAGAAATAAAAGCTTTGAGGTTCATCGATGACATTGTAATTCTGTCAGAGACAGCAAGGGACCTGGAAGAGCAGCTGAACGGAATGGACAGTCTCTTGAAAGGAGGATATAAGATGAACATCAACAAAAGCAAAACGAGGATAATGGAATGTAGTCAAATTAAGTCGGGTGATGCTGAGGGAATTAGATTTGGAAATGAGACACTTAAAGTAGTAAAGGAGTTTTGCTATTTGGGGAGCAAAATAACTGATGATGGTCGAAGTAGAGGGGATATAAAATGTAGACTGTCAATGGCAAGGAAAGCGTTTCTGAAGAAGAGGAATTTGTTAACATCGAGTATAGATTTATGTGTCAAGAAGTCGTTTCTGAAAGTATTTGTATGGAGTGTAGCCATGTATGGAAGTGAAACGTGGACGATAAATAGTTTGGACAAGAAGAGAATAGAAGCTTTCGAAATGTGGTGCTACAGAAGAATACTGAAGATTAGATGGGTAGATCACATAACTAATGAGGAGGCATTGAATAGAATTGCGGAGAAGAGGAGTTTGTGGCACAACTTGCAAGAAGAAGGGATCAGTTGGTAGGACATATTCTGAAGCATCAAGGGATCACCAATTTAGTATTGGAGGCAGCGTGGAGGGTAAAAATCGTAGAGGAAGACCAAGAGATGAATACACTAAGCAGATTCAGAAGGATGTAGGTTGCAGAAGGTACTGGGAGATGAAGAAGCTTGCACAGGATAGAGTAGCATGGAGAGCTGCATCAAACCAGTCTCAGTACTGAAGACAACAACAACAACAACAACAACAACAACAACAACATCTCATTCACCTCATCATCAGCTAAAATGAGGCATATTCCTACTTAAACTTGCTTTTATCCTGTTGTGCTAAAATGAAATAAGCACTTGAAATGAGTCATTCAGGCTATTTCTGTTGTCTTTGGAACAGTAGAATATTGCCATGTTTGTACATAATCAATAATTGCTCAGAACCGTATGTTCATCTTAGATAACACATCTCAAGTAAGCAGATCACACTACAACTTAAATTAGCAATCACAGTGAAATGTATGTGCTACAGGCACCACAAAGAAGAGGTTTCTCTTACCATAGAAGAGAGTTGTGCGGAATAGGGCAATGCGACAAACAGAAGAGGTCAGTGTCAGATTGTCTCACCTCTGTGCCTGAAGGAGGAATACCGTAGCTGAAGTGCTGGCTTCCCAATCTTCACTAAAAGCAACTTCCTGCCTGCCAATCATGCTTGCTGATTTCCCTGAATCCTCACGTGTCCTTGTACCCAGAATAATGCTACATTCTTCCTGAACAATTTGTTAGCGGGAGAAGAAAGAAACAATGTATCATTTGAATCACTTTCTCTGCTAGATAGATCTATTAAATAGCTTGGATGATAAAGTCTAAGAAATAGAATTGTGTGACATTTCTGTTTATCCATACTGTCATAATAAAACATATCCATCCAAGTGTAAGATAAGAGTACAAAAGGAATGGACTATTTATGTAAATGAATAAATTCAGATAGATTTATAGATATGTAAAAAAACTTTCTATCAGTTGTCAAACAGTAGAAGTTTGTTGAGGGAAAAGCTCCTTGTTGAACAGTCTAGCTTGTTCTGCCTTGCAGCACAGACAATGGTATGTGTAAGGGTCAAATCTTGTACTTCATATAGTTCTGTAGCAATGTCACTGCATAAGGTGGTTTTAGCATGAGTTTGCAGCAGATGTACCTGTATGTCAGGTGTGGGCTTGTTAATAATAACTTTGTGCAACACGAAGTAGCAAGGTATGTTAGGCTGACATGGGTGTAAGAGTTGCCAAAACAGCTTGCTCAGCAGTATTGGAAGTAACACTTGCCATAAGCTGCTGTCAAAACCTAATGCGGTCCTGTACATGACTTGAAGAGATGCATTTGCAAAATATATGCACACTGCCAAGTATAAATAGGTGACAGTCAAGTAATAGGGCCAGCCAGCAGCAGGCCAGACCAGGCCTTCCAGCAACAAGGTCAACTCCTGTCCGGAGGCATGGGATCGCATACTGGCTACTGCAGAGGACTTCTTCCCACCAGCATCTGCCTTCTGCTGTCATGAGGAATGGGTCAGCATGATGTGAGTGCTACTTGCCACAACTGTCTGCAAAATCATAGAAAACATTGAACTTACAACAACATCAGGAGACAAGAAGAATCGCATTCCAGTGAAGAGTGTTGCAGCTAATGCCCTCATCGATGGACCCTGTGTATTTCTTGGATGTTCTCTTAAGTTCAGCTTGGATATAAATGACACTTTCTCACATGGAAATGGATGGTTCACCATTGCCATAGTAAGAGGTGGTAGCGGAGTTCCTAGTATACCTGGTTTTGAAAGTTTTAATGATAGAGATGTAATTGCCTATCGTACCTATCATATGTTTGAAATTGGTAGTAAAGACTTTGGTAAATCAGCTTATGACTCAACCTCTCCACTTGTCTTGTATACTCGTAGCAAAAGAGTTCACTCGTAGCAAGAGAGTTCACTGCTGGGGTAACATCCTCATTGTGGCTGTTGCTACCGAGCCAAGGGCAATGGGGCTGCATCCTCAGCAAAGCAGAGTGACCAAATTGCCAAGTGAGAGGAATTTGATGTGAGTGAGATGACAGACACCTGTCATGCCTGAGGCAGAGGAGAATAAAATGTTTACAGATTGCCACAGGATTTCTCTGTAGCTGTGAGCTGCCGTGTGCCTTCCCCACAGCCCCTACTCCAGCATTCCAGCACCTCTGGTGGCTTCATCTGGTGTCATAGTAGTGAGCATCATCTTTGAAGTATGGTGTTTGGATCCACCACCTACATAATCTGCAAGAGCCATCTGCATGCAGCAGTTACAACAGATGGTGAGTGATGAGTAGTTTCGTTTTTGAATGTGTAGGAGGAATGAGAGATTGGGAGATGCAGATTACAAATTTTTTGAAGTGATATGTTGGTTATTAAGGAAGGGTGTCAAGAAACATTTACTATTGTTTTATTATGAAATGAGATTTGTAGTATTAGAAACCTGTTGTTGCACTTCTCAAAAGGGGCATTAATTGTACTCTTTGGTATGTGTAAGATGCAGCCAGTGTAATTTTTTGGGACTTTCTGCACCTTGTACTGAGTTTGCAGCTCTAGAGTGTTATATTTGTCACCATTTCTGCCAATATGGAAGTCAATGTTTTGAGTCTAAGTGGTACGTCGTAGGAATTAATGTTGTTTTGTTCTGTGTTGTATTTGAGTGGTTTACTATAATAAGCAATAAAGGAGTTTTTCATTTTGTGGTTGTGTGATTTGAGATTTGGGTTGAAGGGTGAAAGCTACACAATGCTTGAGTCAGGAATGCAAGGTCTATTGGAACCTGAGGCAGCATGGATTTTATTGAAAAAGGTAGCTCAATCAACACCAGATAATATGCATTTACGTAATAGTAGCCAGGGATGAGCCGTTGTCATTGGCTCAAGTGCAACAACAGGAGAGAGATCTGGCTGCCATGGGGTTGATTGTGTTGTTTTTGGGTTGAGCTTCTGAAGATGTGTGTTCTTTTGTAGTGGATCTAGAGATGTTGGACTGATAATCAGCTATTGCACCTGGCTAAGTTGCAGTTGTGGGAGAAGCTGAAACATATGTGAGGTGTTCTGAGGCCTTAAGAAAGGTGACAGAGTTTGAACAGTTGAAGGAATGATTGTTGCAGAGATATAAGAATAGTGCAGTGTACTTTCAGGAAAGGCTGAGAACGATGGTAAAGAGGAAATGGTGGAGATATTAAAATTCAGGAAAAGAGAGATGGATGAGTGCACATGAATTGGGACAAAGTGATGAGGCGAATAAGGTCCTGGTACAAGAGGCCAAGAAGAGGGCACTTGATGTCTTTTTGATGGGGTTACTGGCAAATATGCCTAGAAAGATGCATGAATGTATGCTGAGGAATTTGTATTCTACTATTCAGTTGGCAGTTGAGTATGAGGAAATAGACATAGAAACTGCAGTATGTGATAAGTGTTTTCAATTAGCATAAGGTGTTATAAGAGTAATCATATAGGACATGTGCAAAAGCAGTGTCCCCAGCCACAAGAGAATAGGGGTAGAGGTGGTAATCAGCAACACAGAAGATGGAGAAGCAGGCACAGTACCGTTAATTAAATGACAGAGGGAGCCCAAGGTCAACCTAAAGGAGTTCCCATTTGATTCCAATGCTACAAGCACATATGCAGAGGTGGAAGTTCAGTGGCAGGATTTATAGGAACCAGGAAATTTAAGTTTTGTCTGACACAGGGGTGCATGAGTATAGTGTGTGTTATAGAAGAAAATGGCATGTTGTGATACATACAGGAGGGAACAGTGGGTGAGTAATATGCACGAACGTGGATAATTATAGCATAATGGAAGTGAATCTGAGGAAAGAGAGATTGACAGCAAATTTAGATGTTCTGGATGAGGAGGATCAGTGCACAAGAGGCGCCCATACTGAACAACTACAAGCCACCAACAGAACTGCATTATGTAAGGAAACTGAGAATTTGAAAGGAGTGGAGAAGGAGTGGATGGAGGAATTGTTAAGAAATTTGAGGATTTGTTCCCCCCCTGGCCCCCCTTAGGGGCCATTGCCAGCAACTCCAATAGTTTAGCACAGAATATCAACAGGGAATGAAGTGCCAGTATACTGTAACCCATATTATATACCAAGGTATTTGCAACTGACAGTGGAGGATTTAATTAACCAACAGCTAGCTGATGGTACAAAAAAACATAGTATTAGTGCCTGGGGAGCTGGGATCATGGTTGTGCCAAATTAGTAATACAGGTTCTGCTGTGACTATCATTGTCTCAACAGCAAGGCAGTAATGGATGCATTCCCTATTCTAAACATATCTGAGACTTTGGATCATTCGGGACAAGCCAGTACTTTACAACCATGGATCTGAAAAGCAGTTATCATCTGTTAGAAGTGGCTGTGGAGGATCATCTGAAACCTGCATTGTCCATGCCCAGAGGCCACTACAAATTCAGTCCAAAGAATGCTTCTGCAACTTTTCAGAGATTGTTGGACAGTGTGTTGAAGGGTTTGAAACCACGGCAGTAACTCATATACCTAGATGACATTTTAGTATTTTCAAGTAGCATGGAACAGCACAGGCAGCATCTAAGGGAAGTTTTTAAGAGGTTGTGAATGGCACATTTCACATCGTGCCGGGGGAAGTGGCATTCTGAATTAGAGGAGGTGAGATTTTTGGGCCATGTTATTAGTAAGCATGGAATGCAGATGGACCAAAGGTTGGTACAGGCAGTGTGGGATTTTCGAGAATGAAAAACAATTACAGAAGTTCAGTCTTTCCTCAGGATGTTGAATTTCTATAGAAAATTTGTGACATAACTTGGCCATTGATACAGTTATGACGTTTGAGTGGACAGGGGAGTGTGAGGAAGCATATGACAGATTAACGGAAATGTTGACATTGAGTGCAGTTAACAGATTTTGAGAATGAGTTTATTCTGGAATGTGATGCATCTAATGAGGCACTGAAATGTGTTCTTAGCCAGGAAATTGACGGGAAGGAGCGATCTGTGGCCTGTGTGTAAAGACAATTTAATACGGCAGAGAGGAATTACTTGCTGACAGAGAGGGAAATGGTTAGTGTGATTTATGGGGTTATGCATTTTAATGTTATTTGCACAGGAAAAAATTTCGTGTGGTAACAGACCAAGCTGCTGTGGGGCTTCAACGCATAGTGAGCTTGACTATGAAGTCATACACAAGCCATGGAAAAAGTATAGTAATGCTGACGCACTAAGTAGAAAAGTGGCAATGGTGGAAGTCCTGTGTCACGATGTTGAGGTATGGCAGAAAATGCAGGACACTGAAGGTAATTGTAAGCAATACTAGAAACAGTGGCAGTTTAGTAGCACATATGAGAGTCTTTTGTGCAAAGAAATGAGGTTAGGACTATAAGTAGTGGTACCAGCAAAGTTGAAGGAGGAAGTATTAAGGGAAGCACATAATTATGTATTGTCTAATCATGGGGGATGTAGGTCGACCAGTAGGAGAGTGATGGAGGAATGATGTAGACCAGTATGTGAGGAGATATATACAGAGTGTGCAAAGGGCCAATATGAGTCACTGCAGAGGTTGCCAGGAATGTCAAATCCATTTTCTACGTAGGGAACTGATGTCACAGGACTGTACAGTTGAACTCATTCTGATGATAATAGACCATTTTTTTGAGGTGCATAGAAATGGGAGCCATGCCAAATCAGCAGGTGATGATGGTTGTGCAGGAGTTGGTGAACAACTGGATTCTGAAGTTGGTGTACCTGAAACTGACCAGGTCACCAATTTTATGTCAGAGTTACTGAAGTAAATTTGTCGCTTGCTGAATATAAAGAAGTTGAGAGCAAGCATACTGCATCCACAGGCAAATGGGAGGATGGAGCATGTGCACAGAATGATTGATAAGATAGTGGGCTACTATGTAAACTCACTAGTTCAGGACTGGGATTAATATCTGGAGTATGTCATCTGCACTTACAGATCAAAAGTCCACATGAGAACTGGTTTGTTTTCATATGAGATAGTATATAGATGGAAAATGCCATCTTCTTTTGAACTGATAGATGTAGGAAAGGGAAGACATGGGGAATCAGTGCATGAGTTAATGAAATTGGTTCAGGAGGTATGGAAATGAATGCAAAAAGCAAACAGAAGATCTTTGGAAACACAGGAGTAGGCAGTGAGATGAACAACGAGTTTGCCACAGTATAGAATGACACAATGGGTGATGCTGTTGAGCCCATATATGCCAAAAGGGAAGACCAAGAAAGTCATCACCAGGTGTCAAGGGCCATGTCAGATAGTAGAAAATCACCTCACCTGTCAAATTTAAATTTCAATTGTCCAGAAGAATGAAAATTGCGCACATTGGGCTTCTGCAGCTGTTTAAGGGTTGTCCAGATGTAATTCCAGTTATTTTGAAGGGGAAAAAAAAGAAAGAAGAAAAAGGTAGAGTGAAGGGAGGAACAGAGATATGTGATTTGTCCATAGCATGAAGTGCCATAAGTGTTGTGCAATTTTTTCTATTACGTAGTAGCTAATGACCATTCCATTTTGTTGTAATTTAGTTATGTTGTTTGAATTTATGTGTACTACAGACCTGTAATGGGCAGCAGTCTTTTGAAAAGGGAGGAAGTTTGATCGTGATCCTCGTCCTCAGGTTACTGAAAATGAGAACTTGGTGGTGGTGCATCTCATCATCCTCATCGGCATAGATGCCTTGCTGGTCCATCACATGGATGGAGGAATAGAGTACTCAAGGAAGGAGGATGTGGTGGTGATGAATCATCAGTATATATTAAGGTTAGTATTGAATGCGTGGGAGATGTGGAATGAAGTGAGGGGACTGGAGCAGACATTTGATTAGCATAAATGGGTTGTAAAAAGCAAAGGAGTTCTTAGCGAAGTAGCAGGGGAATATGAGAAATGCATCAGGCATATGGAATACTACAGGAATGTATGGTACCAGTGGTGGAAGCCACACCACATGCAAGGCGAAAAAGGGGTTGCTTGAACACAGGTGGACAGTGTTTGGAAAGGCAGAGGAGAGCAATGTTAGTGAATTGAACAGCACAGTGGAAACTGCAAAGAAATTGGCAGAGGGGAGTATAGCAATAGAGGTGTGGTACATGACCCACATAGAGTTGGGGAGGGTGGGGGTGGGTGGTTCCTGAACAACATGTTAATACGTTTGTTTGTGTGGCCATCTTCCACAGCAGCTGTTAACATCCGTTATTATAAGTTATCTGTCTTGAGTTGACTGCAATGTAATCAAAAAGAATTACACCAGACACACTTTGCTTTTATTTACAAAGCATCTTCTGTGGTATTCTGTAAATTGGATACACACGTTTGTACATTTATTTTGTATTTTTTGAGTCTTTAAAGTTAGGAACAGCGTTTTCTTTATAAAGTTGGTCTGCAAGCTACTTGCGATGTTTCTTTACGTAATCTGCTCCTTCCCCTCTTGCTAGCAGTGGTTGGTATCGACAGGCTTCATTTCACATCTGCAGTTTTTGGCATTTTGCGTTATTTCCTATGCTGCACTATTTACAGTTGATTTACTTAATTGTTTCTCATGCATCACTGCCACAGTGTTTATGCCTAATCGTTTGTTTGAGTGAGTGTTGCCAACCTATGAAACTATATTGTGTGTGTGTGTGGGGGGGGGGGGGGTGGAAGAGGGGGAGAGGGGGAGAGGGGGAGAGGGGGAGAGGGGGAGAGGGGGAGAGGGGGAGAGGGGGAGAGGGGGAGAGGGGGAGAGGGGGAGAGGGGGAGAGGGGGAGAGGGGGAGAGGGGGAGAGGGGGAGAGGGGGAGAGGGGGAGAGGGGGAGAGGGGGAGAGGGGGAGAGGGGGAGAGGGGGAGAGGGGGAGAGGGGGAGAGGGGGAGAGGGGGAGAGGGGGAGAGGGGGAGAGGGGGAGAGGGGGAGAGGGGGAGAGGGGGAGAGGGGGAGGGGGGAGGGGGGAGGGGGGAGGGGGGAGGGGGGAGGGGGGAGGGGGGAGGGGGGAGGGGGGAGGGGGGGAGGGGGGAGGGGGGGAGGGGGGAGGGGGGGAGGGAGGGAGGGAGGGAGGGAGGGAGGGAGGGAGGGAGGGAGGGAGGGAGGGAGAGGGAGAGGGAGAGGGGGAGGGAGGGAGGGAGAGGGAGAGGGAGAGGGAGAGGGGAGAGGGAGAGGGAGAGGGAGAGGGAGAGGGAGAGGGAGAGGGAGAGGGAGAGGGAGAGGGAGAGGGAGAGGGAGAGGGAGAGGGAGAGGGAGAGGGAGAGGGAGAGGGAGAGGGAGAGGGAGAGGGAGAGGGAGAGGGAGAGGGAGAGGGAGAGGGAGAGGGAGAGGGAGAGGGAGAGGGAGAGGAGAGGGAGAGGGAGAGGGAGAGGGAGAGGGAGAGGGAGAGGGAGAGGGAGAGGGAGAGGGAGAGGGAGAGGGAGAGGGAGAGGGAGAGGGAGAGGGAGAGGGAGAGGGAGAGGGAGAGGGAGAGGGAGAGGGAGAGGGAGAGGGAGAGGGAGAGGGAGAGGGAGAGGGAGAGAGTTAGTGAAATTGTCTTGTATGTAGGTAGAGGAGTGGTGATTTTTTTTCCTTTCTTCTTCTTCTTTTTCTTCCTCCTCCTCCTCCTCTTGCTTTTTGCAAGGGGGGGGGGGTGGAATGACAGGGACAGTCTGGACAGTGATTTTGGGAGAGATCTGGGAGGAAATGGTAGTGTTAAATGGAGCCTGTGGTTATATGTGTACTTTTAATATTATGTTAAGTGGTCAATCAGTTTAAATAGTGTGTGGTTTGCCAAGTTGATCTGATCATTTATGTGTTGTTTCTTTTCTGTTACGGTTTTTTTGATGTGGTAGTTTTCTTGTAAGGTGAAGAGGTGTTTTTTGTTGTTGTTTATGCTTATGATTTCCATGTCTGCATCTCTGGTTGTAATTTTATGTTGCTGTTGGGGTAAGTGTTCTGTAAAAGTTGAATGATTTGTCCTATATTTCCATGCTCTTACATGTTCCTTGTATCTGGTGTCAAATGTCCTCCTGATTTATTGTTTCAGTTATTGGTATATTGGAATACATATTCTCTACATCAAATGACTTGAGGGAGGCTGTGTCTGGAACTTGTATGTCTTCTATGTACTGAATCAATTGTGTGGTGCTTCTTACAGTCCTGTCTTCTTGTAATTTGTAGTTTTCTGATAAGATTTTCAAAATGTATCTTGGAAGTGGGAGAGTTTCTATAATTCACAATAGTTCTGATGGGGGAGATCTTTCTTGTCTAGCTTTGGTTGGTGACAGAGGGAAGGTGCACTGGGATTTGTTTGTATGAGCTTTCCTTTTTGATTGTTTTGTATTGTATGTTCAATCTCTTTCAGAGTGTACCAACTGAAATGCAATACATGTGATGGAAGATACATAGGTCAAATCAGGAGGACATTTGACACCAGATACAAGGAACATGTAAGAGCATGGAAGTATACAACAAATCATTCAACTTTTACAGAACACTTACCCCAACAGCAACATAAAATTACAACCAGAGACGCAGACATGAAAATCATAAGCATAAACAACAACAAAAAAACACCTCTTCACCTTACAAGAAAACTACCACATCTAAAAAAACCATAACAGAAAAGAAACAACACATAAATGATCAGATCAACTTGGCAAACCACACACTATTTAAACTGATTGACCACTTAACATAATATTAAAAGTACACATATAACCACAGGCTCCATTTAACACTACATTTCCTCCCAGATCTCTCCCAAAATCACTGTCCAGACTGTCCCTGTCATTCCACCCCCCCCCCCCCCCTTGCAAAAAGCAAAAGGAAGAAGAAGAAGAAGAAAGAAAGGAAAAAAAATCACCACTCCTCTACCTACATACAAGAGAATTTCACTAACACACTCTCTCTCTCTCTCTCTCTCTCTCTCTCTCTCTCTCTCTCTCTCTCTCTCTCTCTCTCTCTCCCCCCCCCCATACACACACACACACACACACACACACACACACACACACACACAAAAAATATCGTTTCATAGGTTGGCAACACTCACAACACGAATGTAAACAAACGATTCGGCATAAACACTGTGGCAGTGATGCATGAGAAACAATTAAGTAAGTCAACTGTAAATAGTGCAGCACAGGAAAAAGCGCAAAATGCCAAAAACTGCAGATGTGAAATGAAGCCTGTCAACACCAACCACTGCTAGCAAGAGGGGAAGGAGTAGATTATTGTAAAGAAACACTGTAAGTAGATTGCAGACCAAATTTATAAAGAAAACACTGTTTTTAACCTAAAAGAATCAAAAAATACAAAATAAATGTACAAACATGTGTATCCAATTTACAGAATACCATAGAAGATGCTTTGTAAATAAAAGTGAAACATGTTTGGTGCAATTCTTTTTAATTACATTGCAGTCAGGTCAAGACAGATAACCTATAACAACAGAATACGTAGTTACTTTGTAAGCTGGTGCTAAAGGTGGTGAAGTACGCTAAAACATCAGAAGACATTGTAAACCAAAGTCTAGGATCCTTACAGGGATGTTTGGAAGTGCTGGATGCTAGCATTGTGTTGATAAGACTTTTGTAAGGAGTAGCTGACAGTGTATAGAATGTGCAGGGAGTAGTCATGACCCTGCAGGAAGCTTTGCATCACATCTTATGTGGGCACCTGAGTACTAATTTGTTACCGCTGGGACAGTACTTGCTGGAATCTTGTAAAGTGCAGAAAGAGCTGCCACCAGGATTTAGTTTGATAATGGAACCTGGCAAGCAAAACCAACCATTTTTCCTATCATCTGGCATTGGTGTAAGTAAAGACTGGCCAAGCACAAGTATACATTCTGTTTTAATTAAAAGTAATTGGGAAGCATGCAAAATTCCAGTGCTATACAATCCATCCATACCCAGTAAAGGGGGGGGGGGGGGGGGCTTTGCGGAAGTTTGTGGAAGCAACAGTTGAGGAGATGTTGCTAATCTTGGCAGATAGAGGCAGGGAAGAATTTCAAAATTGCCTTGGAGAAAGAGTGCATGTGTGGTGCAGTTGTATCTAGCCAGGCAGAAGGAGATACACTGCCTAAGGGATATAATAAAACTCAAGCTGAGTCTACAGTGAGTCATGTTGCTTTGTGTTTGCTCCACCTACAAAAGTCTGGTGGTGGTAGTAGTAAGCTATTATGAGCAGGGTGGATTCAGGAAGCTAGACACATAGAACTTGGAATAAGTGGAATACTGATTAAGGGGACCGTTTGCAACATAACAGGACCAACTTTCCATCTGCCACCATCAATTTCATGGGTCACACAATTGAACATAACCCAGCCACAGCTGTACTGGCTGGAGGCATAGGATTTTTGCAAAAAAAAAAAAAAAAAAAAAGTGAAACAGGCGTGCATCTCAGCTGAGCAGCTGATGCAGCATGTCACATGTTACAGAGAGGGACAGCAGCAGGGGACAGTCCTGAGTGGCATCTTACCAAGGGTCGTAGTGGTTGTGGCCCTGGCCCTGTTATATTTTGCGTTCATTCTTATGAGTCAGAAAGCCAGCAAACAAAAGGAACAATCAGTGGTACAAATCCCAATGAACTGAATACCAAGAAAGTGAGAAGGTAAGTGAACTCCAGAATTCTCAGTGTCTGGTGCTTAAGTAACAGTGTAACATTAGGATTCATGTGCTTGTGGGTGAGTCAAAATGCCTGAAGTAACATGAAATGATCTATGTTATTATGAACACTTGTAGAAGATGTGTAATAGATTAGACTGTGCTTAAAAGAAACCGATGTAACTGAGGAGTATGTTACAGCAGTTTAAGATTGTCTCAGGGACCAGGTCTTCCCATGGGGGAAAATAATGTAGTGACATCACCACATAAGATAGTTGTGGTGTGAAGTTGCAGCAGTGGTTTGCACCTGTACCAGTAAGTCAGGCACAGGCTTGTTAATAATAACTTTGAGCAACATGAAGTAGCAAAGTATGTCACGCTGACATGGGCACAAGAGTTGCCGAAACGGCGTGCTCAGTGGGACAGCAAGTAACTCTTGTTGCAAGCCATGACTGAAACCAATGCACTGATGCCAATCTAATTTGTGTCAGTATGTGACTTGAACAGGTGCATTTGCAAAACCATATACACTGCCGAATATAAAAAAGGGGCAGTCAAGTAATACCAGTCAGTGTCTTTAGTGTCACAGCTCTCTTGGATGACAGTGCTGTGCTACATGGGTGACTACATGAAGCTTCCAATGGAGGACCACAGTTCCAGTCTGTGGTATGGTCATTGTTTGACCCTTTGAGTACACAAGGGACTTGGAGACAGCCAGTTGCGGACCAGACCAGGCCTTCCAGCAGCGTGGTTGACTCCTGTCCAAAGGCAGTGTGGGGTCGCATCGCAGCTCCTGCAGAGAACTTCCTCCCAGTGGCATCCACTTTACAGTCATGCAGAGCAGGCTGGCATGGCATGAGTGCCACTTATCACCAGATGATGGCGTGCAGCCGTCGTTGAAGATTTCACTGCTGGAGCAGCATACCTCACCATGGCTGTCACAACTGGGCCATGGAGAATATGGCTGCATCCTCAGCAAAGCAGTATGACCAAACCACTGAGAGATTGGAATTTGATTCGAGGAGGAAGGCAGACACCTGTACCAACTGAGGCAAAGGAAAATAAAATGTTTACCGATTTCTGCAGTGACACACACACACACACACACACACACACACACACACACACACACACACACACGACCACTCTCTCTCTCTCTCACCACAGACTGAGTAATGGCGCATGGTGGGAAAAGCAATCTGGGTGGTGGGGACAAAGAGGAGGCTGGGATGTGAAAGTGGGGGGGGGGGGGGGGGGGAGCTAGTAGTGTAGGGGTGTAGAGGATAGTAAAGTAGGGACGTGATGGGGACGGGGTAGGGCAGCTAGGTGCAGTCTGGTGGTTAGAAAGGGGGGCGAGGAGAGCAGAAAAGGAGAGAAGTAGAGGAGGGAGTTGGGGTGGAAAGAGAGAGAGAGAGAGAGAGAGAGAGAGAGAGAGAGAGAGAGAGAGAGAGAGTGGTGTGTGTGTGTGTGTGTGTGTGTGTGTGTGTGTGTGTGTGTGTGTGTGTGTGTGTGTGTGTGAACATCTTTGAGCAGAATTTCACTAGAAATATATTTTGTCATAATAGTTGGTACATTAGTGAAATAGAAGGCATTGAAGTGAAGAATGTTGTGTTGGGCAGCATGCTCAGCAACTCAGTCATCCAACTGTCTCTTTTGTTGGTGGCCATTGATGAGGACAGACAACTTGTTGGCTGTCATGCCCAAGTAGAATGCAGCACAGAGGTTGCAGCTTATGTGGGCATTACAACCAACAAGCTAACTCTCCAGATGAATAGCCACCAACAGACTGTGGCAAAAAGACAGCTGGACCACCAAGTTGCAGAGAATGTTGCCCAACACAACCTTATTCACTTCAATGACTGCATCACAGCCTACACCATCTGGATCCCTACTACCAACACCAGTTTTTCTGAACTCCACAGGAAGGAACTCTCGCTCAATATATCCACATTCCTATAAAAACCCCCTGGCCTCAAATTTTATTAGTCCCTGTCCTTCTTCCACCTATCCTTCCCCTGCTCTCACTTCAGCACTACAAAGCCTTCTGTTCCACTAACACAGCCCCTACTCTCTCTCTCTCTCTCTCTCTCTCTCTCTCTCTCTCTCTCTCTCTCTCTCTCTCTGTCTTTCTGGAGGACATGGACAGGGACTGCAGACAAGTGCTAGGTGAAAATATGAGTCAGCCAGGTGTGCCAAGATAGTCCATTTATGATGAACACTGTCTCTGAGTGGTGCCGTGGTTAACCCAACTGCCTAGTAAGGAAAGATTTTGGGTTTGGGTCCCAGCCTGGCACTTATTTTCACTCACTGCTGCTCATCCCGCATAAAGTCCCAATGCAGCTTATGTCATTAGTTCCTTTCCTTTCTATTTCCTGCCCCTTCAAATTACATAATAGGCTGAATGCAAATTTAGACATAATGACAACAAACACAGTGTCACTAAACTAAACAATCTAAAAATATAGTGCAAGTTACACTCCATGAAGAAAAAGCCAAGGGATCAAGCACCTCTTGACAATATTTTGGTCAATTTCAAAATTACACAAGAATCATGTGATGTGACAGAGTTTCCCTTTTAAGATCATAATTCAATATCTTCACATTATATTACTTCTTCATAATAGTAATATAATTAGAGCTATCCTGAAATCTGTGATCACCAGACCTGTTTCTAGTAATAAAATTGTCAGATTTTGTAAGTCTCTTGCTGACAGGAACCGGTATGGCCAATTTATGGTGACACATTACAGTTTTATGTAGTGATTTATCAGCAAAGATAATATTTCATTGGTTTGCTAAAGCATTTTTGATACAATTTAAGAACAGTATGCCCATAAAGAAATCCATAGTAACGGACAAAGGCTTCAATACTATATATTAAACAATTGCCAGATTTGAAAAATCAATTTATGTTGTATACAATATTACAGGGTGTCGCAGGAGGAATGGTCAATATTCAGAGATATGACAAGAACTATAATTCAGAGCAAAAAGGTCTAGTAAACATGGGCCCTAAAATGCAAAACTTATAAGCTATGAGTACTACTTCATCTTTGATACTGTGAAAGAAATCTCTTCTACTGCAAGCTCTTTCTTTTCATATTTTGAGAGGTGGTAGTATGGACCAAAAAATAAAAAGATGTCCAGTAAACATAGGCTCTAAAGACCATACCGTAAGAGCTATGAGCACTTTTTCATTTTCATTATTGTGAAACACTTCTCTTCTACTGAACAAGAGCTCATAGCTCTTAAGATATGCATTTTAGAGCCCATTTTGAGAAAAAAATTTTCTTGTTTTGCTCCATGTGACCACCTCTCGAAATATGGAAAACAATGAACTTGCAGTAGAAGATTTGTTTCACAGTATCAAAGATGAAGAAGTGCTCACAGACCTTAATGTATGCAATTAGAGCCCATGTTTATGGAACTTTTATGCTTCAAGTGATATTTCCTCTCATACTGCTGAATACTGACCATTCCTCACGGGACATGCTGTATAACTGCCTGAAGGCTGACCATGCTATGCTATCTTACGTTAAATTTAGTAATGAGTATGAGAAGCCTTTGTGGAAGCCACAAAAGCACATGCTGTTAATAGTATTGTGATTTCACCAATAAGTGCAAAACTGCATGGAAACTAACAAATAGTGTTGCTAAAGATGCAAGAAAAATAAATCTGTCCCCAAAAACTCAATTTTTTTTATTAAATCAGTTGAAGAAGTAGGAAATGCTATTATAAAACCGATATTAGTTCATGAAAGCTACTTTCAAAAATTTTTTATGGATTATCAGCAAATAGAAGTACATTTACCTTCTCTGAGGTCAGACAGTGTAAGTATACATGACATAAATTGCAACTTACTAAAGAAAGTAGCAGATTGTATTGTGCATCCCTTAATGTATAATATAAACAAGTGTAAATTGGAGGGATATTTTCCTGGAGAGCTTAAAGTATTTATGGTAGTTCCAAGAAAATAAAGAAGGAGATAAAACAAGGCTCCATGTTATGGGTCACTTTCCGGACTCCCAGTTTCTTCTAAAGCATTTCAATGTATAATTTACTAACAGTTATCTGTTTACTTTAAAAATCTAGGAATAATTAGTGGATCACAATGTGAAAGCAAGGGGAAACTACAGCCGTAATTTTTCCCGAGGACATGCAGCTTTACTGTATGATTAAATGATGATGGCGTCCTCTTGAGTAAAATATTCCGGAGGTAAAATAGTCCCCCATTCGGATCTCCAGGCGGGGACTACTCAAGAGGACGTCGTTATCAGGAGAAAGAAAACTGGCGTTCTACGGATCGGAGTGTGGAATGTCAGATCCCTTAATCGGGCAGGTAGGTTAGAAAATTTAAAAAGGGAAATGGATAGGTTAAAGTTAGATATAGTGGGAATTAGTGAAGTTCGGTGGCAGGAGGAACAAGACTTTTGGTCAGGTGATTACAGGGTTATAAATACAAAATCAAATAGGGGTAATGCAGGAGTAGGTTTAATAATGAATAAAAAAATAGGAGTGCAGGTTAGCTACTACAAACGGCATAGTGAACACATTATTGTGGCGAAGATAGACACAAAGCCCATGCCTACTACAGTAGTACAAGTTTATATGCCAACTAGCTCTGCAGATGATGAAGAAATAGATGAAATGTATGACGAGATAAAAGAAATTATTCAGGTAGTGAAGGGAGACAAAAATTTAATAGTCATGGGTGACTGGAATTCGTCAGTAGGAAAAGGGAGAGAAGGAAACATAGTAGGTGAATATGGACTGGGGGGAAGAAATGAAAGAGGAAGCCGCCCTGTAGAATTTTGCACAGAGCATAACTTAATCATAGCTTACCCTTTGTTCAAGAATCATGAAAGAAGGTTGGATACATGGAAGAAGCCTGGAGATACTAAAAGGTATCAGATAGATTATATAATGGTAAGACAGAGATTTAGGAACCAGGTTTTAAATTGTAAGACATTTCCAGGGGCAGATGTGGATTCTGACCACAATCTATTGGTTATGAACTGCAGATTGAAACTGAAGAAACTGCAAAAAGGTGGGAATTTAAGGAGATGGGACCTGGATAAACTGAAAGAACCACAGGTTGTAGAGAGTTTCAGGGAGAGCATAAGGGAACAATTGACAGGAATGGGGGAAGGAACTACAGTAGAAGAAGAATGGGTAGCTCTGAGGGATGAAGTAGTGAAGGCAGCAGAGGATCAAGTAGGTAAAAAGACGAGGGCTGGTAGAAATCCTTGGGTAACAGAAGATATATTGAATTTAATTGATGAAAGGAGAAAATATAAAAATGCAGTAAATGAAACAGGCAAAAAGGAATACAAACGTCTCAAAAATGAGATCGACAGGAAGTGCAAAATGGCTAAGCAGGGACGGCTAGAGGACAAATGTAAGGATGTAGAGGCTTGTCTCACTAGGGGTAAGATAGATACTGCCTACAGGAAAATTAAAGAGACCTTTGGAGAGAAGAGAACCACTTGTATGAATATCAAGAGCTCAGATGGCAACCCAGTTCTAAGCAAAGAAGGGAAGGCAGAAAGGTGGAAGGAGTATATAGAGGGTCTATACAAGGGCGATGTACTTGAGGACAATATTATGGAAATGGAAGAGGATGTAGATGAAGACGAAATGGGAGATAAGATACTGCGTGAAGAGTTTGACAGAGCACTGAAAGACCTGAGTCGAAACAAGGCCCCGGGAGTAGACAACATTCCATTAGAACTACTGATGGCCTTGGGAAAGCCAGTCATGACAAAACTCTACCATCTGGTGAGCAATATGTATGAGACAGGCGAAATACCCTCAGACTTCAAGAAGAATATAATAATTCCAATCCCAAAGAAAGCAGGTGTTGACAGATGTGAAAATTACAGAACTATCAGTTTAATAAGTCACAGCTGCAAGATACTAACGTGAATTCTTTACAGACGAATGGAAAAACTGGTAGAAGCGGACCTCGGGGAAGATCAGTTTGGATTCCGTAGAAATGTTGGAACACGTGAGGCAATACTAACCTTACGACTTATCTTAGAAGAAAGATTAAGAAAAGGCAAATCTACGTTTCTAGCATTTGTAGACTTAGAGAAAGCTTTTGACAATGTTACCTGGAATACTCTCTTTCAAATTCTGAAGGTGGCAGGGGTAAAATACAGGGAGCGAAAGGCTATTTACAATTTGTACAGAAACCAGATGGCAGTTATAAGAGTCGAAGGGCATGAAAGGGAAGCAGTGGTTGGGAAAGGAGTGAGACAGGGTTGTAGCCCCTCCCCGATTTAATTCAATCTGTATATTGAGCAAGCAGTAAAGGAAACAAAAGAAAAATTTGGAGTAGGTATTAAAATCCATGGAGAAGAAATAAAAACTTTGAGGTTCGCCGATGACATTGTAATTCTGTCAGAGACAGCAAAGGACTTGGAAGAGCAGTTGAACGGAATGGACAGTGTCTTGAAAGGAGGATATAAGATGAACATCAACAAAAGCAAAACGAGGATAATGGAATGTAGTCAAATTAAATCGAGTGATCCTGAGGGAATTAGATTAGGAAATGAGACACTTAAAGTAGTAAAGGAGTTTTGCTATTTAGGGAGTAAAATAACTGATGATGGTCGAAGTAGAGAGGATATAAAATGTAGACCGGCAATGACAAGGAAATCGTTTCTGAAGAAGAGAAATTTGTTAACATCGAGTATAGATTTAAGTGTCAGGAAGTCGTTTCTGAAAGTATTTGTATTAAGTGTAGCCATGTATGGAAGTGAAACATGGACGATAAATAGTTTGGACAAGAAGAGAATAGAAGCTTTCGAAATGTGTTGCTACAGAAGAATGCTGAAGATAAGGTGGGTAGATCACATAACTAATGAGGAGGTATTGAATAGGATTGGGGAGAAGAGAAGTTTGTGGCACAACTTGACTAGAAGAAGGGATCGGTTGGTAGGACATGTTTTGAGGCATCAAGGGATCACAAATTTAGCATTGGAGGGCAGCGTGGAGGGTAAAAATCGTAGAGGGAGACCGAGAGATGAATACACTAAGCAGATTCAGAAGGATGTAGGTTGCAGTAAGTACTGGGAGATGAAGGTTGCACAGGATAGAGTAGCATGGAGAGCTGCATCAAACCAGTCTCAGGACTGAAGACCACAACAACAACAACAACAACAACAACAATGTGATTCTAGGAAAATTTGTTAACTGTTGATGCTATAGACTCTGTAACCTGATACCTACTTCATGTGTTTGAGGACAAAGGCTTTGCTCAAGTCACTTTTTGTGATCTATGCAAAGCCTTCGATTTTGCATAGCATTAACCACTTCTAAAAGTCTTCTAAGGCATTAGAAAGAACAGCCTATTAAAATCATATCTACAGAACCATAAGCAAGTTGTCTCCATTGGCAAAGGAGTTTCCAATACAGGCCAAGTTAAAGTATGTGTTCCAAAAGGATCTGAACTGGCCTCTTTCTTGTCACTAATAATAATTAATGACCTTTTGTCATGTACGTAGCTGTAGATATAAAATCCAATAATTTTCCACAAACTGTACAAGATTTACCAGGACAAGCATTGAAAGAAACACTGCATTACTTGTTTGTTTTACCACCCATTCTACAATGCAAAGGAATTTATGGATTATAATATAATAATGTAATGCTAATAACTAGTCAGTTGTTTCTTTTAAATTATAAATTCTATTGTGCTATGTGTGTACTATTGCCTATTGCTGTAATGGCATAATGATAACAAAATTATTATTATTATTATTATTATTATTATTATTATTATTATTAATTATTATTATTATTATTATTATTATTTAATTGCCCACATCTTGTGAATGACTAATTGTGTGGCAGTAGGAAAAAATTGCTATCAAAAGTGAAGCTCAGAAACACTACTGAGTCTATAAAATTTAAAGTGGTGTCATTCATTTTACTTAAAATGAGAAAAGAATGGCTATGAAGAACATTACAGATTCCTCAGTAGAAAATTTAAAAGCTATATTTTTTTATCCATTCCTAAAGACTTCGTGGGAACATGAGCTCTATGGACTTCCATCCCCAAGAATATTGCAACGAAAACAGTATCTCTGGATCTTGGGTAATGTGTTCTGAGATGCCAAGTGTTCAAGTTGTATCTCTCTGTGTAATGTTTATAAATAAATGTGGATCAGTAACGTTGACAGTCATTACACTTTATGAACATTGTTTTCGTTACCCAAATGCCGCAAGCGTATGGGACACACAACAGTTTAGTGGTCTAAATTTTTCTTCTGTGTTGCAAAGGATAATGGGAATCTGCAAAGGGAACAACAAAACATGTACAGAGAATGAGCAGGTACGCAGCTGCCTTCCCGAACTGGACAGTCAACTGCAATGAATCCAGCAGCAACTATGGACAGCCCGGTGCACCCAAGAGCCACAGGATAACTGTACAACCACTAGCACAGATACACAGGGTAGTACAGACCACCGAAAAGGCTAAAGGCTACCAATGCAGACAGATCAGACAACAGGATTCCACCCCCTGGACCACCCTAACCAAACAAAACAGTTAGCACAGTTACAGGCGGCAGCATCCACAGAATGAATACGACTCCAGGACCACCCGTGTGCAGCCGCCCCCCACCTCCTAGCCTCTCACAGACTCAAGGTGGCCAAGGCAGCCATTGAAGAATTTCTCCAGGAAGGTATAATCAGACCTTTGGACCGTGCATGGGCTTCATATATCACTGTGTGGCCAAAGAAAGACAGTACATGGTACCTCTGAGGCGACTACTAGTACCTCAATGCCAGAATGATTATAGGTAGCTACCCTGTCTCGAATATCCAAGATTTAACACACGAGTTGGCAGGGACAACCATCTTTAGCATACTGGACTGTAAAAGAGCGTGCTACCAAATACCTATGGCCCCACAGGACGTTCAAAAAATGGCCATTATCACTCCATTTGGTCTATATGAATTCTTATTCCTGCCATTTGAGTTGAAAAATGCTGCACAGGCAAGGCAAAGATTCATTGATGGGTTGCTTTTCAATGTGCCACACTGTTACTGCTATTTATATGATTTAATTATATCCTCAAAATCCACAGAGGAACATGAACGACACCTGCATGGAGTATACGACAAGCTGTCAGAACACAAGGTGGAAATTAATACAGACAAATGCCAACTGTGACAGCCTTGTGTCACTTTCATGCACCACCTAGTTGACGCAACAGGCATATGGCTCACACAGGACAAAATTTAGCAGTTACTAACTGGTCACCTCTCACAGAATACCAAGAACTATGTAAATTTCTCGGCGTTGTCAATTTCTAGTGATGACACCTACCCCATGCAGAGCTCTTTGTATGATCTAAAGAAGTGCTGATACACTCTGTAAACAAAGAAAGAAAAAATTTAACTCTAGAGAGACTATTAACTTATCAATTTTTCATTTTAATTAAATAACCACTGTATGCTTTCTTATGACAGTTCTGTGGAATGGAATTGTTTTTGCACTCATGCCTTGTGATTAGTGCCTGCAGTCTTCAAAATTTGTGGTGAATATTTCCACTCTTTAAAAGCAAAATACAATACACATATGACTGGTCATTAGAGTGCAAAGGTACTGTTTTGTACCAACCTTGTATCATGCAGCTGGCCGCAGAATTTCATAATGGCAAGACCTCATTCACTTTGCGTTCCTTGCAGGAGTGTCAACAAGCATGAAACGAAATTGGAGCACCTCATCACGTCAGCAGGTCAGGTGGAAAGCACGGCATCAGTGCTCTGTGCAAACTGGGTAGCTAGCATCAGCAGGAGCTTAGTAAAGCAATACGATTGAGAAGTATCATGTTACCTTGTTATGTGAAGTAAGGGGCCACATTGCTGACGCAAGAAGGTGTACTGAGTTCTGTTACTGACCAGTCTGTTGGTATAACAAATGTTTTAAGCAAATAGGGCACAATATGAATCACTGATACATTCATATTAGGAAAGCCTAAGCGGTCTTCATGACACCAGCTGATATTTCACACTATAAATACTCCAGCATTTGAGTTCAGATGGTCAGAAAGTTTGATGGTTACAGGACACGCGTACTCTATTCCCTGACATGGGATTAATGCAGAGTATGAGTCTGTTGTAGATTTCTGCTCATACTAAACACTGCCAACAGCCGCTGGAGAGATGTCTTCCTCTCCATAAGCACCAGCCACAAGTTTGGCACTGCTGACAGCTTCCAACGCAGATGTGAAGGCCTGGGGGTCTTCCGTGTCGACTTGGGCAAAGACACCAGTGTCCCTGACACTTCAGAGGAGCCACGGGGCCTACCTGCACGGCAGGTCAGGGTCGGTGCACTTCTTGACCACACAACAACTATCATCATGGTTTAGAGGGCAGAGATGAGCCACAGTTATGGGAGGGGATTGAGGACCTCCTACACCGGCGTGTGTAAGACACATATGCACATCCCACCTTCTTTGAGTGTGGAGGTTGGAGACGCAGCATCCACTTCTTGAGTAGCTGCCAGGTGCTTGCGGCATACCTGGATAAGCAGTGGCAGAGGATTGCCATAGCATCAATAGGGAGAGATGTATTTGGGGAAATAAAGGGTTAAAAGTTATCCTCCTTTTACTGGGCCCACTGGTGTACACAGGTAACCATCACCTTCTCTTCCATGAGAAACCGGCAAGTGGCGAACTGGGAGAGTGCCTCCTGACACACCCCCCATCAGCCACACCACCCAATAGTTGCCACCTGCAAAAGTGGTGTCAGAAGTGTTTCTTCTGATGCCTACCACATCAGCATCAGGAGCCTGTACGAGTGTATCATACCAGAGCCATGCAGCAGTAGTAGCGCTTGTGGGGTGAGTTGCTGAACAACTTTCTTCCTCACACAAATATTTGTTTTGGTTGTGATCATGTCCGGAGTAGGAAACATAGTGAACCGGCTAACATGTCTGAGTTTAAGGGAATTGTAGGGAACTGAACTTAGTACCAGTAGTGTGTAAAATGGTTAACTTGTCTGGCCATAGTGTGCCATGTGATAGATATGTTCCTGTTTTGTGTTCCACATGTGGAAATTATGGTCTTGTGAAAGAGGATTGTAATAAGTAATTTTTTAAATGTTTTGTGTGGTCTTGTGTAGCAAGTAGAGCTTATTTTGAGAAGGAAATTGCACAAATATGGCACAAATATGGGCAGCTGCTACTGCAGCTACAATTTCCACTCTAATGGAGCAGGTTAAGCTATTGCAGGAGCAGAATGATCAGATGGCTCAAGAACTGTGAAATTTAATGGTGCATTTGATACAGTCAGAGTCTGATATGCCTAAAGCAGTACTACCAGTTCCATTAGCATCTGCAGATCCTACAGCCATAGGCTTTATTCCCACTTTTTCTAGCAAAACATCGGAGAATGTCACTATTTTTATACAGGACAGCTAGGTTGTACAACTGGTCTGAGCAGATGGCCAAATAGCGCTTGTTGGGTAAGGCAAAGGCGTACATTATGTACCACAAGGTTTGGGTAAGGTTACTACATTTACAGAATTGGCAGACGAGTTAAGGCATCATTACAGTAAACAGAATAGTGTGTAATTTGAGGCAGATGTCAAATGAGACAATGGAAGTGTTTTCAGATAGAATACACAAGTTGAAAGGGCAAACTTATGAGTTGACTGGCAAACTGGATGCAGACACAGTATTATTGAAAGAAGCAGAGGATAGGGCACTAGACGTGTTCCTAAGGGGGATTTCTCCAGAATTTTCAATCAGGGTAAGGATGGAGAACCCACAAGAGGTAGCTGGGGTACTGAGAATAGCTATGTATCTGCAAGAGGCAGATAGCGCTACTAGGCCTTGAAATGAGCAGAGACTGTTTATGTCAAATAAAGTATGTCACTGCTGTAGAAAAGATCATGTAAAAACCCAGTGTCGTCAGCCGCAATGTTTTAATTGCCAGCAGTTTGGACAAAGCACGTGACTGTGGGTTGAGGAAGCAGAATGACAATGAAGGGGAAAAGAAACTGTTAAACAGCAACAGGGGTCTTCTGGCCATCGGGAAGCATTCCCAGTAAAGAGAAGAGTATGTAAACCGCATGCAGAGACAGATTGTTCATTAGTGGCTTGGGTAAATGGGCAAACAGTGTGTGTTTTTGGTGGACACAGGGGCAAACATATTGGTTGTGAGTCTGGATCTTGTGGTTAAGTGCAGACTACAGGAACCAAGGTATACATTGCTCACAGTGGGCGGCAATGCAGTAGATGCAATTGGGACAACACGGCTTGTGTTTAAGGTAGGAAATGTAAGGTTTCATGAGCAAATGGAGGTTTTGCCAATTGTTGAACAAGGTGTTGCTGAGATACTGGGGTTGGATTTTCTGGTTAGGCATTGTGCTAGAATCGATCTTTCACAACGAATGGTTGAACTCTATGGTAAGCTATTTCTGTTGAGGACTACAGTTGCAAATTTTTCTGTATCACAAGATGTGCCTATTGCAAAGGTAGCTTCAAATAAACTGTTTATAAGTGCATTGAAGATTGATTTGTATGACAGAGGTTGGGTGGTTTAAAAGAGGAGGGAAGGGACCAAACTACAAGGTCATCAGTCCCTTGTTCCTAATAAAACAACGCCACAAGTGTGAGAATAAAACAAATGAGACATATAACACAAAACAGAAAAAAAGGAAAAACCACAGGAGTGAAGGAAAGGCAACGAACACTAAAAGGAATAAAATGAGGACAAGAAAACAACAGAGAGATGCTAGAAACAGAATAGAGTAAAACAAGAAAGCAGATTACAGTGGCTGGCCAATCACGAGAATAAAAAGGAAAAGCCAGCCACTCTGCAACACATTAAAACCTCCACCCTAAAAGCACTAGGGTGGAGGACACAGAGTGACAAAGGACATGCAATAAAATCCACCCTCACAAATAAAACGTATAACTAAATCAGCCAATGAGGCGTTCTCAGATAAAATGAGCAGCAATGAGTCCGGCAACCCGAGATTTCGTCGCTGGGTAGTTGAAGTGGGACAGTGCACCAGAATATGGGCCACTGTCAAGCAGGCACTGCACCGACACTGAGGTGTGTCTTCACAGTACAAGAGGTAACTGTGGGCTGCCCAAGTGTGGCCAATGAAGAGCCAGCAGAGGACAACTGATTCCCTGTGAGAGGCCCACATGGAAGACTTCCACACATTCATAGTCTCCTTAATGACACACAGCTTGTTGTGCATATTGTTATGCTATTCTGTCTCCCAAAGCCAAAAAACCCTGTGGCATAAGTCAGAATGCAGATCAGGTTCAGAGATGCCCATCTCCAGAAGCGGTTTCCACATAGCCTGTTTGGCCGGCCTGTCGGCAAGTTCATTGCCTGGGATGCCAATGTGTCCTGGGGTCCACACAAACACCACTGAATGGCGGGACCTGTCCAGGGTATAGATGGACTCCTGGATGGATGCCACCAAAGGATGGCGAGGGTATCACTAGTTGATAGCTTGTAGGCTGCTCAGGGACTCAGTACACAGAAGAAACGATTCCTCGGGGCATGAACGGATATCCTGAAGTGCACGAGATATGGCCACCAGCTCTGCAGTGAATACACTGCAGCCATCGGGCAAAGAATGCTGTTCAGTATGGCCTCTTGGACAAAGGTGAAACCAACATTACTATCAGCCTTTGAGCCATTGGTGTTAACCACTTCAGAGCCCTGGAACACAAGGAATTGAGAGGAAGTGACAGCGGAGAGCTGCAGGATTAACAGAGTCCTTAGGGCCACGCGAAAGTTCTAGGTGAAGCTTTGGCCTACAGCTACACCATGGAGGTGTATGTGAATGGACCTCGAGGACAGGTGGTGAAGGGAGGGACTCCACTTCAGACAGAAGCGATCATACGTGAACCGCAAACTTTAGCCCTGACCTGGGCCACCTATGCAGGCGGTGAACCACCATGGTTCGGAAAAGATGGTAATTAGGATTTTCAGGAGAGCTATGAATGTGTTCAACGTAACTGGTGAGCAGTTGTGCATGTCTGATCTCCAATGGAGGGACTCCAGCCTCCACCGGTAAGCTTGTCACCAGACTCGTCCTAAAAGCTCTTGTCGCTAGTCGAACTCCGCAATATTGCATTGGGTCAAGCAGATACAATGCTGAGGGGCCGCCAAACCATAAATCACACTCCCATAGCCAAGGCAGGATTGAACAAGGGCTCTGTAAATCTGCAGCAGTGTGGAGCAATCTGCACCCCAGTTGGTGGTGCTCAGGGACACACGTCTTCATAGCGGAAAACTGGAAGCCATGGGCTAGAGCCAATGACTACACCTTGTGGATGGCTCCCTGTAGGCGATGCTTAGCAACACCAGTACTGAAGCAGCAGTACAAAATGTAGAAGTCGTCTGCATACAGAGAAGGTGAGACGGAGGGCCCAACAGCTGCTACTAGACCGTTAATGGCCACTAAAAATACAGAGACACTCAATACAGAGCCCTGCAGGACTCCATTCTCCTGGATATGGGTGGAACTATGGAAGACACCAACTTGGACACAGAAAGTACAGAGCAACAGGAAGTTTCGGATAAAAATTGGGAGAGGGCCCCGGAGACCTCACTCGTACAGTGTGGCAAGAATATGATGTGGCCAGGTCATGTTGTATGCTTTATGTAAGTCAAAAAAAGATGGCAACCAGGTGTTGGATCTGGAAAAGACTGATCAGATGGCAGACTCGAGGGACACAAGATTATCAGTGGTAGAGCGACCCTGGTGGAAGCTGCCCTGACATGGAGCCAGTAGGCCATGTGACTCCAGGACCCAACCCAACTGCCGACACACCATACATTCCAGCAGCTTACAAAGAACGTTGGTGAGGCTGATGGGCTGATAGCCATCCACAGCAAGTAGGTTTTTACCAGGTTTGAGCACCAGAATGATGGTGCTTTCCCACCACTGTGATGGAAAGATGCCATCACACCAGATCCGGTTGAAGATGACGAGGATATGTCGCCTGTGGTCAGATGAGAGATGTTTAATCATCTGGCTGTGGATGCGATCAGGCCCAGGAGCTGTATCAGGGCAATGTGCAAGGGCACTGAGGAGCTCCAGCTCTGTACAGGGGGCGTTATAGGATTCACTGTGGTATGTAGTGAATGAGAGGACGTTCCCTTCCAGCCGCTGTTTGAGAGTGTGAAAGGCTGGGGGGAGGGAGAGGGGGGAATTCTCCAACGCAGAGGCTCAAGCAAAGTGCTCAGCAATTGCGTTTGCATCCGTAGATTTATGGTAACACAGGGAACATTTGATCTTTACCCATACTTGGGAAGGTGATGTATGGCAGCCAATGGTTTAGATGTATTTCTCCCAACGCTCCTGCTTCCTTCATTTGATAAGTTGGCAAACAGAGGGAATGGAGCTGCTTAAAGGTTATGAGGTGCTCCATGGAAGGGTGCCACTTATGCTGCTGTAGAGCTAGCTAATGCATCTTAATTGCTTCAGTGACTTCCGGTGACCAACGAGGGTCTGCCTTATGCCGGGGGCACTCTAAAGAGCGAGGGATCATGTTTTCTGCTGCAGAAACAATTGTTGTAGTCACCTGCTCAACCATGACATTGATGTTACCGTGTGGGGGAGATTCAACGGTGACAGCAGAGATGAAAGTTTCCCAGTCCACCTTGTTTAAAGCCCATCTGGGCAGGCGTCCATGAGCCTGACACTGGGGCAGTGACAGGAAGATGGGGAAATGGTCACTACCATGCAGGTCATCATGTGCTCTCCAGTGGACAGATGGGAGAAGTCCTGGGCTGCACATTGACAAATCAATGGCCGAGTAACTACCATGAGCCACACTGAAATGTGTGGTGGCCCCAGTATTTAAGAGGCAGAGGTCGAACTGAGACAGTAAAGTTTCAACATCTCTGCCTTGGCCAGTAAGCACTGTGCCACACCACAAGGGGTGTTCGGCATTGAAATCCCCCAAAAGTAGGAAAGGTTAGGGAGTTGATCAATCAGTGCAGCTAATACATTCAGGGGCATTGCACCATTTGGAGGAAGACATACATTGCAGACAATTATTTTGTGCATTGTCCATATTCTGACAGCCAGAGCTTCAAGAGGGGTTTGAAGGGGCACAGTGTCACCGCAGACTGAGTTTAGGACATAAACGCAAACTCCATGTGACACTCGATTATAGTCGCTACAGTTCCTGTAATATCCCTTATAGCCACGGAGGGCAGGGGTCCACATTACCAGGAACCAGGTTTCCTGGAGGGCAATGCAGATAGCAGGTGCAAAGCTTAACAGTTGCCGTAGCTCAGCCAGGTGGTGGAAAAAACCATCGCAATTCCACTGGAGGATGATGTAATCGTGAGACTGGCAAGGCATGGAACATTCAACGGGACAGTTTAAGCCTCAGAGTCACCTGCTGTCACTGACTTTTTGCCTGAGCAGTCTATATCCATTATGTCTGTGGGTCTGGCGGGATCTAGGTCCTCAGCGGATGCCAGAATCTCCACCCCATCCTCAGAGACAGAGCTTGCATGTAGCGGTGGTTCTCTCGCTGCTTCTTGGGTTTCCGTGGCTGGGAGGACTTCACTGGCTCAGTCTCTGGGACTGAGGATGAGTGTGAAGTCCTACGACCAGCTACTTTTGAGCTCTTCAGCCACTGGTGGGTGTCATCTTTCTCACTGTCAGAAACCTGGGAAGGGAGTGACTCAAGGGACCCCTTCCTAGCAAGAGAAGCTGAAGAAGACTTACACTTCTCTGGCTTAGAAGTGGGGATGGGTGTCCCTGATGGTTGGGGGTGTTGCTCCTGAAGTAGATTGTGTGGGAGCAACAGGGAAGGAAATGTCCCCCCCCCCTCCCCCCACCATCAAGGGGGCAGATGTAGTCTTCCAGCTCTGAAAGGTGACTGGGGTTGGCGGAGTTGATGGTGCCCACACTGTTGTAGTGGCGGCGTAAGACGATGTCATATGTACAGGATGCAGGTGTTCAATTTTTCTCTTAGCATCAATGTAGGTCAGTCGGTCCAGGTTCTTGTACTCCATTATTTTCCTTTCTTTCAGGAGAATCCTGCAGTCTGGTGAGCAAGGTGAATGGTGCTCTGCGCAGGTGACACAGATGGTAGGCGGGGCACATGGAGTATAGGGATGTGATGGGCATCCACAATTTCGACATGTGATGCTGGAAGTACAGTGGGAAGACATATGGCTCACTTTCCAGCACAAAGCACCGCATCGGGGGAGAGATGTAGGGCTTTACATCACAGTGGTAGACCACCACCTTGACCTTCTCAGGTAATGTATCACCCTCAAAGGTCAAGATGAAGGCAACGGTGGCAACCTGATTATCCCTCGGACCCTGGTGGACACGCCGGACAAAATGTACACTTTGCCAATCTAAATTGGCGTGCAGCTCATCGTCAGACTGCAAAAGAAGATCCCTGTGAAATATGATACCCTGGACCATATTTAAGCTCTTATGGGGCATGATCATTACAGAAACATCCCCCAGCTTGTCACAAGTGAGTAACGTCCATTACTGGGCAGAGGATACTGTTTTGATCAAGACTGACCCAGATCTCATTTTGGACAATCCCTCCACCTCCCCAAACATGTTCTCTATAGGCTTGGAAAAAAACTGAGGCTTTATCATCATGAAAGATTCCCCATCAGCTCTCGATCATACAAGGTACTGGGGTGAATAAGATCCAATGCCATCCTTAGCCTGACATTCCTCCCTTGGTGTGGCCAGGGACGGGAGTGATTTGGGGTCGTACTTCTGTGGGCTGAATTGAGCTCATGAATGCTTAGAGACTGCTGGTGTTTCACCACCAGCAAGAGATGATGGACTATGCTTCATCACGTGTCATCTGCCCTGATGCCACCCTATCCAATCAGGAGCCCTCCCCGAGGGTGCCACCCAGCCGTAGCAAAGGCCACTTGCCAGGATGGCCATTGCTGGGAGTCCCAATGCCACAGGGATATGGGCATCTACCCCTTGGCATATGTGGAGAGTTAACAATGCAGGCATCAGCAGAGCAATACCTGTGTGTTCAGGGGCTACAACCAACAGGGTACATGACGGCCCCACCACAACAGACTGGCTACCGTGATGGATATCAGGTGCGAAGAAGTCCGCACCATGTAAGGCAGCCTTCCGCAATTGACTCACTCTTCAGGAAAATTTTGAAGAATCGAGGTCAGACCCTACAGGTGACCATCACATAAAGGCCGAAATGTGTGAATCTCCTTTTAGTCACCTCTTATGACAGGCAGGAATACCTCGGGCCTATTCTTACCTCCAGATCCACAGGGGGTGCATGTCAGAGTACCTGCAGGTACAGGAAAACTAATCTGGGTACCAGTTGATGTTGATGTTCTGAAAGATTTAGTGTGTTTGGTATAACTACTAGTGAGTAATGATGTGTTGGATGAGCAACATTGTTTTGTATGTAGGTGTATTACATGTACAAGGGACATTAGAGGTCAGGTTATGGTGCCAATAAGCATGGATAATTTTGGGGAGTATGAAGTTACTCTCTCAAAGGGGTTGCTTGTAGTCAGTTAGAAGTTTTTGAGGATGAGGATATGGAGGATTATGAGTTTCAGAGTGAAACAGAATGAACCGTCAGTTTGTCTGTGTTTCAAGAGAAGGTGAAGCACCTGAAGGGTGAGGATAGACCATTGACAGAAATGTTGCTAGTAAGGTATAAGGATTTGTTCAATACACAGGGATTATTACTGGCTACACTGGTCACACAGCATAGGACACCAACGGGGAATCATCCTCCAGTGTTTAGGAAACAATATTGAGTACCAAAGCATTTACAGCCTTTGACAGAACAGTTTGTAGATCAGCAGTTGTCAGATGGAATCATACAACATAGCAACAGTGCATGGTCCAGCAGCATGGTCCTGGCGCCTAAAATGAGCAGATGGGACAAAGAAATATTGATTTTGCTGTGATTATAGATTTTTGAATCAGTAAACAGTCTCAGATGGAATCCAATACCTAATATTACGGTCACATTGGATAATTTGGGTCAATGCAAGTTCTTTTCGACTCTGAATTTGAGAAATGGGTACCACCAAATTGAAGTTGATCCTGATGATAGACATAAACAGCATTTACCACAACATCTCATCATTACAAATATTGTAGGATGCCTTTTGGGTTGAAGAATGCACCAGCCACGTTTCAACAGTTGTTGGATGGAGTCTTCAGAGGCTTAAGACACAGTAAATGTGTGTTCTACTTGGATGACATAATTGTCTTTGCAAAAAATCTAGAGGAGCATGTTCAATGTTTGGAATCAGTATTTGACAATATGACTACAAAGTCTTGCACTATTTGACAAATTAGAGAAAGCTCAACTGACACTTAGTGTTGAAAAATGTCACTTTGCACAGTCACAAGTAAACTGTCTGGGGCATATAATTAGTCAGGATGGGGTAAGGACAGATCCGCACCTTACATTGGCAGTATGTGACTTTCCAGTCCCTTAGACTGTTTAGTGATTACAATCATTTATGGGATTATCAAATTATTATCATTAATTCATGAAGGGGTTTGCTGGAATAGCACAACCATTGATGAAAAAAGGGGTTACGTTTAGATGGATGCCCGAGTGTCAGACAGCATTTTAAAATTTAAAGGACATATTAACTTCAGATTCAGTTTTGGCATTTGCAAATTTCACAAAAGAGTTTATACTGTCCTGCAACACTAGTTCTATGGCTTTGGGTGATTGAGGGGAAAGAGCATATATTCGCAGATGCCTCATGCCAGCTTAATAAGGCCGAAAAAAATTATTCTACCATGGAGAAGGAGATACTAGCTAGCTTTGATCTATGGTGTTTTTTTTATTTCAGATGTTACCTATGTGGGCATAAATTCACTGTTGTTACTGATCAGGCAGCATTAAAATGGCTGCTTAGACTAAAGATTCTGCAAGTCATCTTATGAGAAGGGCTTTGAAGTTAAGCAAATTTGAGTATTATGTAAAACACAAACCAGGGGTTAAACATGAAAATGCTGATGCGCTTAGTAGGAAGATAGGAGCGATACAGGTTTCAGGGTTTGATTCCCTAAAGAGGGAGCAAGTGAAGGATAGAGTGTGTCAAGTGTATTGTAAACAGCCACTGTTTGTCATGCAAGGTAACATATTGTGTAGATCAACTAAGTGTGGACCACGCGTGGTAGTTCCAGTAGCTTTACGGATAGAGGTACTACAGCAAGCTCGTGATCATACGCTGTCAGGTCATGGAGGTAGGGAACAATGGACTGAAGTGTATCTGAGAGATTCTGGTGGAGAACAAGAAGAACTGTTGTGGAACAGTTTGTAAAGAACTGTATTCCGTATGCACAATGTGCTGATTTGAGTCACCAGAAGGTGCATTTTGCAAAGGTTACCATAGTCTGATTATCCATTTCAAATGATAGAAGCTGAAGTCCTAGGACTGTTTCACAAGAGTCAGTCAGGTAACAAATATATGTTGACAATGATTGACCATTTTTTGAGGTATTTGGTTATGGTAGCAATACCGGATCAGGAGGCAAGTATGGTAGCGAATGCTATGGTGAATCACTGGATTCTTAAGTTTAGGGTACTGCAAACAGTTATCACAGGCCATGGGTCTGATTTCATGTCCAATCTCATTAAGCAATTGTGTCGCTCACTGAAAGTTAGGAAAATGCGTATGAGTCCATTTCACCCACAGGCAAATGATCGTACAGAAAGAGTGCATAGGACTATAGCAAAAATGCTGAGTCACTTCATGGGGTCACAATGTTTGGACTGGGATACATACCTAGATTTCATCGATTGTGCTTACAATGCAAAAACTCATACAGGGATGGGATTATCACCTTATGAGGTTGTGTATGGACATAAAATGCCATTTCCATTTGGTGTAATGAAACCCAAATTAGGGAAAGATGGGGAAAATGTCAAGGTGTTTGCTGGAACGCTAAGGGATGTCTGGCAGAAAGTCAAGAAGGCAAACAAAAAAGCATTGGAATGCCAAAAATGAACAGGGCTGAGTAGGAGGAAGTTGCCACAGTACCAAAAATGTCAGTGGGTATTACTTGTGAACCCGCACACTCTGAAGGGTAAGACCAAGCAGTTTTTAATGAAGTTTCGGGGTCCTTACAAAGTAATTGAAGTAATGTCACCTGTAAATGTGAAGTTGCAGTTACTAGGACTAACTTCAGTAGTGCATGTGGGTAGAGTTACACCTTTTCAGGGAGCAGTAGATTTTTTCCCCTTAAGTACTGGTGGCAGTAGTACCACATATGCAGAACAAAAAACTGAAGGGTAATCAAAGATCTGGGGATATATCTTATGGATTAAGATCAAGGAATAAGTAGTGTAGATATGAACCACAAGTGTAATTGTAGAATTTCTGCTTTCTTTTTTAATTGTATTTGCATTTTTGAGTTTTTTTTGTTTTTGTTTCTCTTCAGAATGGGAAGGATTTGTATGTACACTATTTTCTTTAGGTGATGGCAAAGATGATGCCTACACGGGCTGTATTGTGTGGGACGATATTGATCAGCATAGGGGCCCAGGGATTTATCGATCAGCCATTGGGCAGTGGGTACTACGGTAATAAATAGTGTGATCAACCAATGTTGTATTGGCCGGGGAATTCAACTAGCATTTTACTAGTCAGAATGTTTCTTTCCTACATTATACTCTAGACACTACAGTACTGATAAGTTTAAATAAATTGATTGATGAGGGGAAGAGACAAATTGCCATGGATCAGATGTTAAGATATATACAGGAGTTTCATCGTAAACAGAAGCAAAGTACAATTACCATTCGTGTAACAGGCACTAGCATAACCACAATACTAGCAACCATTTGTGCAGTTTATCTTTTCCTGGGGTGTAGAATGATGCAAGCAGAATGTAAACCTGCACACAAGATTCCTCTGGAATGGATTACACCACGTGGGATGGACTGCAAGTGAAGTACAAGGGCAAAATTAGTAAAGATTTTGTAAATAGTACCGTAATTAATAGGAGTGAGAATTCTTGGATGGTTCTTAAAATTTGGATTGAATTTTTCTAAATGGGGGTGGGGGGTGGGCGAGGGGGAAGAAGGTGTTACATACAAACACTGTATCACACAGCTGGTCGCAGAATTACATAACAGCGAGACCTCATTCACTTTGTATTCCTTGCAGGAGTGTCAACAAGATCAAAATGAAATGGTAGCATTTCATCATATTAGCAGGTCAGGCAGAAAGCAGGACATCGGCACTTTGTGCGAACTGGGTTGCTAGCATCAGCAGCAGCTTAGTAAAGCCATAAGACTGAGAAGTATCACATCATCTTGTTACATGAAGTAAGGTGATGATGCAAGAAGGCATACTAATATTGTTAAGGATCAGTCTGTTGGTATAACAAATGTGCTAAGCAAATAGGGCATGATACAAATCGCTGATACATTCATATTAGGAAAGCCTATGTGGGCATTACAAGTGACATTGGGCCAACACCAGCCAATATTTCACACTATAAATGCTTCAGCATTTGAGTTCAGATGGAAGTTGGTCAGAAGGATTGATGATATACAGGACATACATACTCGATTCCCTGACATGGTATTAACGCTGGGTATAAAGCTGTTGTAAATTTCCTTGTCATACTCAATACCGCCAACAGCCGCTGGAGAGATGTCTACCTCTCTGTAAGCACCAGTCACAAGTTCGGGGCTGCTGACAGCTTCCAACACAGATGGGAGGGCCTGAAGGTCTTCCATGTCGACTTGGGCCAGGATCCAGCATTCCTGACACTTCAGTGGAGCCATGGGGCATACCTGCACGGCAGGCCAGGGTCGGTGCACTTTTCGACCACACGACAACCATAATCACAGTTCAAAGGGCAGAGATGAGCCACAGTTACGGGAGGGGATTGAGGACCTCCTAGGTCAGCATATGTAAGCCACATATGCATGTGCCACCTTCTTTGAGTGCAGAGGGTAGAGACGCAGCATCTACTTCCTGAGTTTATGCCAGGTGCTTGCAGTGCACCTGGACAAGCAGCAGCAGAGGACCACTGTAGCATTGATAAAGGAGAGAGGTATTGGCAGAAATAAAGGATTAAAAGTCGCTCTTCTTTTACTGCACCCACTGGTGTACACAGGTCACAACCACCGCCTCTTCCCTGAGGGACAGGCAAGTGGCAAACTGAGAGAGTGCCTCCTGAGATACCACCCATCTGCCACGCCTCCCACTAGAGACCACCTGCAATATCATACACTTCATTATGTGCAATACTTATCCAGTCATAGAAGCACTCTGTCTTATGTTATTCCATTTTTTCTGTGTAAATGATACTGTAACATTTATGAATCATAGTCACAGTGTACCACATCTATAATGGATTACTGTCTAGTATTATTATGCGTCCAAGTAGAATCATACATGTTCTGAAGTTACTATCATCTGATGCCAGATTAGGAAAGCCTTTCATGTAGCTCCCTCCAGTAGGATACGGTTATCAATGATGGAATGATATCTCCTGAACACACATTAAGAACGATTAAGGAGCTGTCCTGATTTCACAGCCCAGCTACCCTATGATACCAAGTCTGGCATCTTTGAGGATGGAACAAAAATAGTTTCATTCTAGGAGTTAGGAAATTTCTTCATTTTTATATTAAATTAAAGAAGATTGAAGGAGACATTATTTAACAATTCCAATGAGGTGCTGCAATTCGAATGAGGTGCTATGGTGTTTGTGAGTCACCCATCTCTTCCCCTTTCTGCCCTCTTCATCTATTTCAGTAAATGACGTAAAAGCCATGGCATCCCAGATGCTCTTTGTTCTGTTGGACATGTCCTGTAGAATAGACAACATTCAGTTACATTAATATAATCAAATGTGATGGCTTTATGACACATATTTCAGTGTAGATGGACAAATATCATTCGAACTCCTACTGGAATCAAGAATTTGAGATTGGGTGGTGTAATAGGTGAGGGATACTGCAATACAGTGTGTGATAAGTTGAGAATTTAGGTCAGACGGGAATCACACCCAGGTGGCTGAGACGCTTAAGACAACTGTTCTAGAGAAGTGGAACATCTGGGTTCAAATCCTGATCTGGCACAAATTTATAACTTTTCCCACTGCAATACCACAATGCCCTGTATGGCCAAATCATGATTTCCCACCTGTTCCTTTCCTTTTCATCCCCCTTCCTCTATTTCAGTAAATCAAAATTCTTTATCAGGCAGAAGATACCTTTTGTAAATCTTTGATTCTTACCACTGTATATATAACTAAAGTTATTTAATCATTCTGAAGTTTTGTTTTGGATATTGGTGCTGCTACCACTAATCTGCATTTTTTAAAAGCTCTGGTCATTGAGCTTGGTGTTCAAACAATTGTTAAGTCACCTTTAAATTCTTTACAGGTTTAGTTAAATCACTTGTGAGTCTGGTTTTTAAGCTATTAATGTGTTTGATCTTGTTTAACCTCTCACTTTGTAGAGACGTTCTAAAGATTGATGTGTCAAGTTATTGTAATTAAAGCTGTGAGGTTGGGCTGCGAGTTGTGCTTGGGTAGCTCAGATGGGACAGCACTTGCCCACAAAAGGCAAAGGTGCCAAGTTTGAGTCTTGGTCTAGCACATAGTTTTTGCCAAGTTCAAGTCTCGATCTGGCACACAGTTTTAATCTGCCAGGAATTTTCATATTGTAATAAGGTTTGTATGTTTAAGGAGTTGTTAAATATATGTATCAATTGTTGCATTTGTAACTCAACTCAGTAAATCAGTTCCATCTGCCTTTCCCACTGTCCATTACTGCCACAAACAGTTGTAACAGAATACGCTTGATTGGAATTAAATTTTGGCTGCTGTATTGTATCCGCTTCATATTTTTCAGAATACTTGGTAATGCAAAGGACCCAGCTTTTCTATGTAGAAGTGAGCTAGTTTACGACTTGTAAATAAGGAAGATAGAATTGAAAGGAACTCTTTGGGATCTAGTTGAGCAAGTACATCACAAAAGTCACTTTACTGTTGCACACACGATTACAGAGCCAAGTAAAGTTTGGATGCTTTCACAGTTTGTGAAACATTTCAGAAAGTTTTAGAGAAGACTGTATTAGAAGGGAGTTGTGCACCAAACCAAGTATGGAGGTTGCAGGCCCATTTTAACCACTACATAGATAGAAATAATGATTTGTTGGGTGTGGATGGAGACCAGGAAGAATGTTTAGAAACTTATAGTAAAACTATTAGTGAACAGTTTCAGATTTGTGATAAGAAGTTCAGTGAATCTGGAAATGAAGCCAATCAGAAAAATCAAAGTCATCATGATGAGTGAGTCCCTGAAACTCTGTTCCTGAAAATTCAAAATTCATTACAGTGAATTATGAGTGAATATATGGATCTGTCTTTGAATTCAGTAGACCCTATAGTTTAGTTTTTGTATTTTACTGTTGAATTTCAGAACAGAGTGCGGGCTAAGGAACTAAGAGATTTGGATGTATTAGGCTTTATGAAAGAGGTACTACAGGCCATACAGGAAAAGAACATTTTAAAGCAATTTTGGCTTAGCTTTTGATGAATAATTCCTCCCAGTGTTGCAGGAGCTGCTTCAGTGGTAAATGATATAGAATGAATTAAAAAGAGTGTGGTAGCTTTGGATCTACTGTGCAATGAAGAACAAGAAATACACCATATTTTATGCACTTAACACTTGATCATAGAAAATATGCAGTATTTTTGTGTCCCCAAAACTCTAGTTCAATTAGATGAGGTAGTCTGCAAAATTCAGGCTATTGATCTTGTGGATTCATGAAAGAATAGGGATAATAAGGGAAGGCTGCCCTAGTAATAGAAGTTTAGATGGGAGAATAAGAAGGGAGGTTTTCAACAAAGAAAGAATGTTGGAAGGATTAGTTCACAGGGTTGTAGAGAAAAAGGCTATAATAAAATAACTTGTTGAAGCCTTGGGGAGTCAGGGTACATAAAGAGAGTAGTAGAGTAGTGCATAGGAAAAAGAGTGGCATGCAAGAATTATGACAGTTGCACTGCCTGGGAATGGTAAAGTAATTGCATCTATTAGAGATAAAGGAACACCACCTTTGCTGTTTGTTTCTGCTTCACTAAATAATGAACCAGAGAGAACATTCCTTGACTTGGGTGTACTATTTCCAAGGTCAATTACAAATGTTTTGTCACTAATTGGGGTGTTTGGAAGTAGGGAAGGTTACAGTTAGCTACCAGACAATATTTTATTGCTAACATAGCAAGACTGAGTGCAAAGGGGTGTTTGAAGGTCAGGGTGACCACAGGTGATTTTGTGGGGATGTTTGGTATAAGAGTGGTTGAGAATTTAGGGTGCCAATTTTATCATCAATGTTGGTTTGCTTCCTGATTGTTCTGGACAAAAATTTTATTTTAAATTTAGCCCACAATTTCGGATTCCTTTTTGCCAGCATGGGCAAAGGAATATTTTAATAGATGCTTACATTAATCCTTGGACTAGGACAACTAGTGTGGAGGACCCAAATTCCTTAAACAAGCACTTAATACATTTTAATGAATTTGTTAAGATGCAGGTGTGCAGGAACTGGGATCACCAATCTGTTAAAATATTGGTCTGAGTTGACCTTTTATGATGTCCCATTTAAGACAGCCCCATATAGACTCTCTACCACTGGATAAATTATTAAAGGGGCTGGTGGATAATATGTTACAACAAGGATTAATTCAGCCTTCAAAGTAAGCTTACCCTGTGCCAGTTTTTCTAGTTCTGATATCTAATGGCGAGTATCAGCCTGCGGCACACTACCAGGAATTACCCAAAAGGATAGTGTTAAAAACTGTTCCACTGCTCAATCTGCATCCTGTCTTTGATGGTTTAAGGAAGTGCATGTCTTTATTATCTTTGACCTTAATCAAGCAAATAATCAGATACTGCTGGAGGGAGGCCCAAAGATTCTTATGAAATTTGTAACAAACTGGAACATGTTGATTCAACTGTGTCCCCTTCAGTTTGGCAAGAGGTGAGTGGTACTCTCTCGGGTAATGGTCAGACTGTTTTCTGAAATTAAATTTTGGTATGTGTGTCACTATCTTGATTACTTGGTCATATATAGCAGTCCAGTCAAGAGCATATACAATGTTTCTGGGAGGTTTTTGGGCAGCTGAGGAAGGCTGGTCCGAAAGTCAGTCTGCAGAAGGTAGTTTTCGCCTGTTCACCCATGATGTTTTTGTGCGACCAATGAAAATGTTAAACAAGTTGCCAGGCTATTGGGGTCCCTCACAGGAAGCCTCAGTCCTGGCACTGAGAGAAGCCTTAAAATCAGCACCCATGTTAGCCCTACTGGACTTTAATCCCAAATTTATCTTTCAAAGTGATGCATCAGCATTGGGAGTAAGAGCTGTTTTACTTTAGGAACAAGAAGGTGGTTGATTATCCCTCAATGGCAATGAACAATTTAGAAAAGAAATACTCCCTTTATGAGCTACACGAATTAGCAGGTTTTATCTGAAGTGGAGAAATTTCACTATTATGTAAACACCAAAAATTTAATTTAGAAACAGATAGCCAAGCTCTCAGCTGGGCACCAGCTAAAGCAATAAAAACTGAGTTTATTGCCCAGTGGGCAACCCTTATTCTGACTTTCAAATGTGAGGTGTGCAATATAAAGGAGTTGGATAATTTAGTGGCCACACTGTCATTCAGGGTGAGGACAACCATACAAGATGGATGTCAGCTTTCTCTAATAAGTCCAGTTTTGATGTATATTCCTCAATTATTCCATAATACCAGGGAATTTCAAGATCAGGATAACTGATTGAGGGAAGTAAACAAAAAATTAGAGAAAGGTGAAGCCTTATCTTTTATGAGAAAAGGTCATCTGTTGTAAGCCCTGTCCTGATAATAAGTGTAATGTAGTTTTTCTCAAAGAACTGTTTCCTTTGCTCTTTCAGTATTTTCATGGGTCATTTGTAGCAGAACATTTGGGCAAATAAATTCATGAAAAAATTTGCCAGCATTTTATTTGGCTGTGTGTGGGTAACAACATCAAAAAGAGAGTATCCCAATTACAGTATTTGTGCTGTTAGTAAGTTAGCCCAGAGTAGGGCGACAGGTTCTTTAGCTCCCAAGCCAGTGGATAGGGGCTTTCAGAAAATGTTTGTGGATTTTGTAGGCCATTTTCCTGGATCAAAGCTGGATAATTGTCATATTTTGGAACGATTTACCATGTTTACACATTTTACATGGCTGCAACCAACTAAGGCTGCAACTGTTCAAATGTAGTAAAAAATTTGCATGGTATTTTTGGAACCTTTGGACAACCACAGTGTTTGGTAATGGGTAATGCTACATCTTTTATGGCTCATAGTTCTAAAAAATTCTTCTTAGGTATGGGAATTCAACATATAACAGCTACACCTTACTATCCAAATCCCTTGTATTCCATTAATAGGAACCTGAAGTCCTTATGTAACTAAATATTGTAGCAGTGTTCAAAGTGACTGAGATCTATCACCTCCGCTAGTTTACTCTTGGGTTACCAAGTAACTATTCCATAGTGTAGCTTATGATCAACTGATGACTTTTTGTGTTAGAAGATCAGTGCTCAAAAGGGAGTTGCTCAGTGGAGAAGGACTAAGAGGAACATTAAGAAAATGTATCAAAGGGAGGAACAAGACTTCTGGTCAGGTGAATACAGGGTTATAAACACAAAATCAAATAGGGGTAATGCAGGAGTAGGTTTAATAATGAATAGGAAAATAGGAATGCAGGTAAGCTACTACAAACAGCATAGTGAACGCATTATTGTGGCCAAGACAGACACGAAGCCCACACCTACGACATTAGTACAAGTCTATATGCCAACTAGCTCTGCAGATGACGAAGAAATTGAAGGAATTTATGATGAAATAAAAGAAATTATTCAGATAGTGAAGGGTGATGAAAATTTAATAGTCATGGGTGACTGGAATTTGGTAGTAGGAAAAGGGAGAGAAGGAAACGTAGTAGGTGAATATGGATTTGGGCTAAGAAACGAAAGAGGAAGCCGCCTGGTAGAATTTTGCACAGAGCACAACTTAATCATAGCTAACACTTGGTTCAAGAGTCATGAAAGAAGGTTGTATACATGGAAGAAGCCTGGAGATACTGACAGGTTTCAGATAGATTATATAATGGTAAGACAGAGATTTAGGAACCAGGTCTTAAATTGTAAGACGTTTCCAGGGGCAGATGTGGACTCTGACCACAGTCTATTGGTTATGACCTGTAGATTAAAACTGAAGAAACTGCAAAAAGGTGGGGATTTAAGGAGATGGGATCTGGATAAACTTAATAAACCAGAGGTCGTACAGAGTTTCAGGGAGAGCATAGGGGAACAATTGACGGGAATGGGGGAAAGAAATACAGTAGAAGAAGAATGGGTAGCTTTGAGGGATGAAGTAGTGAAGGCAGCAGAGGATCAAGTAGGTAAAAAGACGAGGGCTGGTAGAAATCCTTGGGTAACAGAAGATATATTGAATTTAATTGATGAAAGGAGAAAATATAAAAATGCAGTAAATGAAGCAGGCAAAAAGGAATTCAAACGTCTCAAAAATGAGATCGACAGGAAGTGCAAAATGGCTAAGCAGGGATGGCTAGAGGACAAATGTAAGGATGTAGAGGCTTATCTCACTAGGGGTAAGATAGATACTGCATACAGGAAAATTAAAGAGACCTTTGGAGATAAGAGAACCACTTGCACGAACATCAAGAGCTCAGATGGAAACCCAGTTCTAAGCAAAGAAGGGAAAGCAGAAAGGTGGAAGGAGTATATAGAGGGTCTATACAAGGGCGATGTACTTGAGGACAATATTATGGAAATGGAAGAGGATGTAGATGGAGATGAAATGGGAGATACGATACTGCATGAAGAGTTTGACAGAGCACTGAAAGACCTGAGTCGAAACAAGGCCCCCGGAGTAGACAACATTCCATTAGAACTACTGACGGCCTTGGGAGAGCCAGTCCTGACAAAACTCTACCATCTGGTGAGCAAGATGTATGAAACAGGTGAAATACCCTCAGACTTCAAGAAGAATATAATAATTCCAGTCCCAAAGGAAGCAGGTGTTGATAGATGTGAAAATTACCGAACTATCAGTTTAATAAGTCACAGCTGCAAAATACTAACGCAAATTCTTTACAGATAAATGGAAAAACTAGTAGAAGCCGACCTCGGGGAAGATCAGTTTGGATTCTGTAGAAATGTTGGAACACATGAGGCAACACTGACCCTATGACTTATCTTAGAAGCTAGATTAAGGAAGGGCAAACCTACATTTCTAGCATTTGTAGACTTAGAGAAAGCTTTTGACAATGTTGACTGGAATACTCTCTTTCAAATTCTGATGGTGGCAGGAGTAAAATACAGGGAGCGAAAGGCTATTTACAATTTGTACAGAAACCAGATGGCAGTTATAAGAGTCGAGGGACATGAAAGGGAAGCAGTGGTTGGGAAGGGAGTGAGACAGGGTTGTAATCTCTCCCCGGTGTTATTCAATCTGTATATTGAGCAAGCAGTGAAGGAAACAAAAGAAAAATTCAGAGTAGGTATTAAAATCCATGGAGAAGAAATAAAAACTTTGAGGTTCGCCGATGACATTGTAATTCTGTCAGAGACAGCAAAGGACTTGGAAGAGCAGTTGAATGGAATGGATAGTGTTTTGAAAGGAGGATATAAGATAAAGATCAACAAAAGCAAAACAAGGATAATGGAATGTAGTCGAATTAAATCGGGTGATGCTGAGGGAAGTAGATTAGGAAATGAGACACTTAAAGTAGTAAAGGAGTTTTGCTATTTGGGCAGTAAAATAACTGATGATGGTTGAAGTAGAGAGGATATAAACTGTAGACTGGCAATGGCAAGGAAAGCGTTTCTGAAGAAGAGAAATTTGTTAACAATGAGTATAGATTTAAGTGTCAGGAAGTAATTTCTGAAAGTATTTGTATGGAGTGTAGCCATGTATGGAAGTGAAACATGGACGATAAATAGTTTGGACAAGAAGAGAATAGAAGCTTTTGAAATGTGGTGCTACAGAAGAATACTGAAGATTAGATGGGTAGATCACATAACTAATGAGGTGGTATTGAATAGGATTGGGGAGAAGAGACGTTTGTGGCACAACTTGACTAGAAGAAAGGATAGGTTGGTAGGGCATATTCTGAGGCATCAAGGGATCACCAATTTAGTACTGGAGGGCAGTGTGGTGGGTAAAAATCGTAGAGGGAGACCAAGAGATGAATACACTAAGCAGATTCAGAAGGATGTAGGTTGCGGTAGGTATTGGGAGATGAAGAAGCTTGCACAGGATAGAGTAGCATGGAGAGCTGCATCAAACCAGTCTCAGGACTGAAGACCACAACAACAACAACATCAAAGGGAAACTAAGCAGTACAATATGGGGCAGCAGCTGAATAACTGAGATGAGAATAAAGTCTTCCTTATGAACTTTCACGCTATCTGTAAAGCCACTGATAAAATTAGTTGAAAAACTTTTGCCCAGGTTTAGGGGTCCCATCCGAATTATTAAGTTTTTAACTCCAGTAACAGTTTTGTTGATTGATATTCATACTGGAAGAGAAGTGAGAGCTCGCCTCTTCCAGGTAAATTGGGTCTCAAGACTGATATGTTTGTTTAACAACATGTAACTAAATTTGTAGGAGGAGAGGAGGGGGGGGGGGGGGGGAGGTAGGGGTAGTAATATGTGCCAAGGGTGGCACTAGTTTTCATTTTTGTAACAAGGTTGGTACCATTGTGGGTCCTGTGTTTCTGGGAAGAGATGGCAAATGGGTGATACCACAGCTCCAAACCATGTAAAGATCAGTTTGCTATGAGGCAAGTTCTCGTTCGTTGACTGCAGACTGTGCAAAGCGATACATGAGAGCAGCAGAGACATCCCCATGTCCTATAGGGCAGAGTACACACTTAACATTTCAGAATGTGTGTTTTGCTCTCATTGTGATTTCTGACATTTTGGACATGGTACTTTGGCTGTGGCACACAAGTAGATGTGATTGGCATGCACCTAAAATATAGCACTTTTCGATTAGGTACTGTAAGCTGATGTTTTGATAATCTTGCCCTCGTTTGGCCACAGTGATTGAAATGTTTTAGTTTGCTAGAAATTCTTGTAACTTGTTTTCTTTGATGTACAGGCTATTAGTAGCCAGGTTACATGCCACAGTGAATGATTGTGTTGATTCATGTAAATTGGTGTTAACTTCTTGTGTCTTGTGTCTAATACTGAATTGTTTCAGATAAACATTTGAGTGATGGTTGATTTTGTTCAAAACTGTTTGTGCATGTGAGGATTGACTCTTTACCCAAAGTGATGATATACCAGCCTACATGTGTAATGGAACCAAGCAGATATCAATAGCAGTCAGGTTTGAGCAAACCCTCAAAGTTCTTTATAAAATGGAAGATACCTTTTGTAACACTGATTTTTCACATTGTAAATATAACTGAAGTTCTTTAATCTTTTTCAGGTTTTTCACATATTGCCATTAGTATTACTAAGCTGTATTTTTAAAAAGCTTTGGTTGTTAAGCATGATTTTTAAACAGTTGTTAACTTATAATGCAGAGTCTCTTGGCAGTAACATTGAATTAAAAGTTCTTAGGCTTCCAATCAAATCAAGTGGTTAAAATGTCACGAGTTTTTGATGAAGCACTCCTTGGCCATTGTCAAGTGGTATGACTGCTGATGGGCTGCTGGTACAGGCTTATATTCACTATCTGCTGGCTGGATCATCACTGGTGCACATAGTATCACCTCATATGGGCATAGCTGGACTTGGCATTTGATAGTCCTGCTTCAGCCTTGCGACAGCTGGATCCTGCACTGCACTGAGCTGCAGGCCTCTCTCTGTCAAGGATGTTATCAGTGATTTTTATTTCAATTACTTCTTTAACTACACAGTCCCAGAAGCTGTTAGTGGGAGCCAAAACAAAGGTTTGACCATATTTGATCCAATGACCATCTTCTAGAGCATGCTGAGCTACAGCAGATTTTTTGGAGTAGTCCAGGCAATAAAACCTCTCATGCTCCTTCCCACATTGTTCTGCAATGTGCACTGTTTGTCCATCATAATGTTGGCCACACTCACTATGTATCTTGTGTTGTGAACCCTGCCACATCTTTAACTAGTCTTAGTAATTGATGGATTGTAGCCAGAGGCCTGAAGACTGATTTGGTTTTGTGTCCTTTCAGCAGGTGGCTTATATTACCCAACATGGAGCATTGTGTCTAAGGCAATACCTTAGGAATTATTCATAAAGATATTGGCAACAGCTGGAGGTAATGGGCTTCCCATTGAAATGCCATCTGTCTGATCATAAGACTGGCTGTTGTCAAAATATGATGATACAGTATGCCTAAATAGTTCGACCAAATAACTTATAGAAAACTAGTATACTAGGCCCAAAGAGTTTTTGACAGACACATTTGTAAACAGCACCACCCAATCAAAACTGACCATACTTTAACTCCAAGTTGAAGACTTCAGTGAAACATAAGCAGTTAGTGGTCTATTTGATGAGGGGAGAAGATTCTTGACCACACAGTCTTCCACTGAAGGGTGTTCAAGAAGCTAAGATGTCTTGCTTATTATTTCACAGACAGGGATGTCCTGCAGCAAAGGTGAAAAGTTAATCCTTTCTTAAGTGACAAAATTGCAGGTGGTCTATGTCTGTCACCATCACGATGAATGATAGTGCATTCTGAGAATCTGTGACCTGCACCATGATGTTGTGAAAGCTGGCTGAACTTACCTTTCTGCAATGACACTTATTGGAAAACTGTAGCAAAAGAATTTTAACCACTTAACATGGATGGAAGCCTGAGAAAATTTTATTCTGTTGTTAAGTTACTTTAAATTTTTGAGAAGTTGATGTAAATTCCTAGTGAGCCTGATGTTAATGTGTTTGATCTAGTTTAACATCTTACTTGAGCTCAAGTTAACTGTGTTTACTGAAAAGTTCCTTGGAGTGAGCTGTCAAGTTCTTTTAACGTGTTCTGTATTTTGAATGTTGTTGTTAAATATATGTATCAGTTCTCACATTTGTATATCAACTCAGTCAATAAGTCCCACCCTTCCTTGCCACTGCCCAGTACTGCCAAAATGCATGATGATGGAGGGTCCCTCCCAGCATGAACTGTTCTCTTAGGAACATATCTAGTTAAACAAATATTAACAAAGAGATAGAGGGGCTGGCCAGTACTTACGTCAGCTCAGTACAGCCGATAGATACACATAAAACAGAACCGAAAATTTACGTTCCTAGCTTTCGGAACAAATGTTCCTTCATCAGGGAGGAGAGAGGGGAAAGAAAGGGAAGAAGGGAAAGGAGATTCAGTTACTCACAACCCAGGTTATGAAGCAACAGGGAAAGGAAAATAGGGAGGGTAGCAAGGATGGAGGCATGGTTGTCAGAGGGAAGCCAAAGATATTCTACTGTAAGTACTGTGCCAGCTTCAAACCAAAGACGATGCATACAGAAGTAAAGAGGTATATAGTATAAAGATAAACACAACTATGTAGGATGAAAAGATGTGTGAATGGCTAAAGAGGAAAGGGAAAGAGGAGAAGACTGAAGAGTAAATGGGAGTGAGGTTGTTTAACGTAGGTTCAGTCCAGGGGGATGGCGGGATGAAAGGATGTGTTGGAGTGCAAGTTCCCATCTCCGCAGTTCAGAGGGACTGGTGTTGGGTGGGAGGAGCCAAATGACACATACGGTGTAGCAGGTTCCTAGGTCCCTAGAATTATGCTGGAGGGCATGCTCCGCTACTGGGTATTGGGCATCTCCTAGGCGGACAGTTCGTCTGTGTCCGTTCATGCGCTCAGCCAGTTTAGTTGTTGTCATGCCGATGTAAAAGGCTGTGCAGTGCAGGCATGTCAGTTGATAAATAACATGTGTAGTTTCACACGTGGCCCTGCCTTGAATTGTGTATGTTTTACCAGTAGCGGGGCTGGAGTAGGTGGTTGTGGGGGGATGCATGGGGCGGTTACAGGGGTAGGAACCGCTGGGTAGAGAAGGTAGTCTGGGAATATTGTACGGTTTAACAAGGATGTTACGGAGGTTAGGGGGGTGATGAAAGGCAACTCTGGGTGGTGTGGGGAGAATTTTGTCAAGGGATGATCTCATTTCAGGGGTTGACTTGAGAAAGTCATATCCCTGGCAGAGTAATTTGTTGATGTTTTCGAGGCCTAAATTCAACCACACTGCCCTGGTTAAAAATCTCCTCTCATTCACCCGGAACCTCAACTGGAAATATCACTTCACTACCCAAACACAGCCCCCAAATACTAGACCCAGTGTTGAACCCTGTCCAGAACAGTTCCGACTGCCTTCTCAAAGGGATCCTCCTCCCCTCCCCCAAAACCATCCCTTGCAGACATTTCAGGAATTCCTCACATCCAGTGTTGCCTCCCAGTCCTTCTTGAAGAACATCCTGACAACCCCCAACATCACCCCAGCTGAATCCCGTGCCATTAAGGAGCTGAAAATAGATCACTCTATTGTCATCCTCCTGGCGGATAAAGGCTCCACAACTGTCATACTTGACCATGTGGAGTATGTGGCAGAAGGACTGCGTCAACTCTCCGACACCTCAACCTACAAAGCTATTACCCAGGATCCCATTCCCTCCATCCAGACTGAGTTGCAAAAAATCCTACAAATCCAAGGTCCCTCACAAGGCCTCACAACGGCTTCCATAGACTTACTCACTCCACCTGAGCCACGTACCCCTACCTTCTACCTATTACCCAATATCCACAAAGAGAACCATCCTGGCTGTACCATTGTAGCAGGCTTCAAAGCCCCAACCGAACGTATCTCAGCTCTGGTAGACCAGCACCTCCAACCTATCAGACGCAGACTCCCATCCTACATCAAAGACACAAACCACTTCCTAGAATGCCTCAAATCCATTCCCACTCCTCTCCCACCCGAAACCTTTCTTGTCACCATAGATGCTACATCTCTTTACACAAACATCCCACATACCTATGGTCTCTCTGCCCTTGAGCACTACCTCTCCCAACGCCCACCCGAAGATCTTCCAAAAACCTTGTTCCTTATCACACTTATGAACTTCATCCTCACCCATAATTACTTCACTTTTGAAGGCCAGACCTACAAACAAATCAGGGGAACGGCCATGGAAACCAGGATGGCTCTGTCCTATGCCAACCTCTTCATGGGCCGCATGGAGGAGGCTTTCCTAGAGACGCAACAGCTGCTTCCCCTGGCCTGGTATAGGTTTATAGATGACATCCTTGTGGTCTGGACTCATGGTGAAGAAACACTCCTTAATTTCCTCCATAACCTCAACTCCTTTTCGAATCTGAATTTCACCTGGTCCTTCTCCAAAACCCAAGCCACCTTCCTGGATGTTGACCTTCATCTTGTTGAAGCTCACATCCACACCTCTGTCCATATCAAACCCACAAACAAACAACAGTACCTTCACTTTGATAGCTGCCATCCTTTCCACATCAAACGCTCCCTTCCCTACAGCCTAGGTATTCGTGGCAAACGTATCTGCTCCAGTGACGAATCCCTAACCAGTGCTTTCCTGTCCCACAGCTATCCTGCAGACCTTGTCCACAAACAGATTTCCCGAGCCAACAACAATGTTCCTACCCCCAGACCACACAGAAGCATCCCCCTTGTCACCCAATATTATCCTGGCCTCGAAAACATCAACAAATTACTCCGCCAGGGATATGACTTTCTCAAGTCAACCCCTGAAATGAGATCATCCCTTGACAAAATTCTCTCCACACCACCCAGAGTTGCCTTTCGTCGCCCCCCTAACCTCCGTAACATCCTTGTTAAACCGTACAATATTCCCAAACTACCTTCTCTACCCAGCGGTTCCTACCCCTGTAACCGACCCCGCTGCAAAACCTGCCCCATGCATCCCCCCACAACCACCTACTCCAGCCCCGCTACTGGTAAAACATACACAATTCAAGGCAGGGCCACATGTGAAACTACACATGTTATTTATCAACTGACATGCCTGCACTGCACAGCCTTTTACATCGGCATGACAACAACTAAACTGGCTGAGCGCATGAACGGACACAGACGAACTGTCCGCCTAGGAGATGCCCAATACCCAGTAGCGGAGCATGCCCTCCAGCATAATTCTAGGGACCTAGGAACCTGCTACACCGTATGTGCCATTTGGCTCCTCCCACCCAACACCAGTCCCTCTGAACTGCGGAGATGGGAACTTGCACTCCAACACATCCTTTCATCCCGCCATCCCCCTGGACTGAACCTACGTTAAACAACCTCACTCCCATTTACTCTTCAGTCTTCTCCTCTTTCCCTTTCCTCTTTAGCCATTCACGCATCTTTTCATCCTACATAGTTGTGTTTGTCTTTATACTATATACCTCTTTACTTCTGTATGCATCGTCTTTGGTTTGAAGCTGGCACAGTACTTACAGTAGAATATCTTTGGCTTCCCTCTGACAACCATGCTTCCATCCTTGCTACCCTCCCTATTTTCCTTTCCCTGTTGCTTCATAACCTGGGTTGTGAGTAACTGAATCTCCTTTCCCTTCTTCCCTTTCTTTCCCCTCTCTCCTCCCTGATGAAGGAACATTTGTTCCGAAAGCTAGGAACGTAAATTTTCGGTTCTGTTTTATGTGTATCTATCGGCTGTACTGAGCTGACGTAAGTACTGGCCAGCCCCTCTATCTCTTTGTTAGTATTTGTTTCACATCTTTATATGAGATTTTCCATTAATCATTTAGAACATATCTAGTTAGTTGTTTGCATGTTCCATGGGTCACAATTGCAATTACTGTGATGTGGAATGAGACAATTTTACAATTATAGTACATCTTTTAAGTGGAAAATATGGCAGTTTGTGTTTGATGTTAATTTTGTTATCCGTTTAATTCTTTATATCACCAGGTAGTTGCTCAAAGATTTTTATGGCTGAATACTCCACTTATTTCTGTTGCACACTCAGGTTGAGTGGTGAATAGTGACAATCATTTCTCCTTCTACTATTATGTTTAAGAATGTTACTGTTTTTTCTAACTGTGATTGACTGTTGACAAAAACTTCATGAGGGAGTAAATTGTAATAAGAAGCTGTTGTCAGTATGCCTGAGAGGTTCAAGAGAGGACATTACACATTATCATTATTAACCCATCTGCACAACAAATACAAGGCTGAATTAATGGTGTGCTTCTGGGTGTTCTTCTGAGTAGTTGTTTCTATTTTATGCACAATATTTCAAAGACCAGTCTGGCTGGAGCAATACTAAACTCACAACCATTTCAGAGGACGGCTGTGTCGGCTGACAAAATATTGTGTATAAAATGGAAACAACAACTTGACAGAACACCCAGAAAACAGCATTAATCAGTTGTATGAAGAAAACCTTAGAGATTACAATGATGAATTACTCCAAAATATGGTGCCATAAGATATTAGCAAATGTAAATGGGAAAAGACTCAACTTTTCAACTTTTTTACTTTTCATCTCCAGAATCTATTATCTGTTACACAAAAGTTGCTGAGTTAAGTCTCTTAACAAGATCTGTAACATGTGACTACGAGTGCAGGTTCTAATCAGTACAAGCACCTAAGAATTTAAAATATTCTGTTTCATATACTGATTTACCATCACACATTATTTCTAATAGTGTGGTCAGCCTTGTGCAGTACTGAATTTTTTGTACTAGTATTATGTTATATCTAAATTCAGTGATATTCCATTTGCAGAGAACCAGTTAATAATTTTTAAGAAAGTATTATTTACATTTTCAGGTGTTGAAGTTACCTCACAGGATTTGGATTATAATACTTGCATCATCAGAATTATTTTTACTTCTTGGATATATGACGGAAGAACATTTTCACATAAAAAAAAAGACAAGAGTGGGTCCAATATCCACTCCTGTTGGAGTGGATATTTCCTATTTTGAAAATGCTGTTTCACTGCATACACTCCCTTAGTTTCTTAATGCAACAGTTTACAGCCTTTTAGTTAGATGGAATGAAAACCACTTACCAGCATGGTCTCTGACACCATAATATTTTAGCTTCTCTGAGAGAATACAGTGAACTACACAATCAATTGCATTTGTTCAATCACGGAAGATAACAGTTGGCAATATTTTGTCATTTGTTGTCTAACTTGTGAACTGAAAAATAGTACGTTCTGTGGAGGGACCCTCTTGTATCCATACCTTGTACGCCTGGAAACATGACTGTTCCACAATATAATTGGATCACTGGCAACAGTCTTGCCACAACTTGACTGATAGTAATAAGCATGGGATTAACAGAAGACTTCATGTTGCATCCACTGCCAGAAAAACAAAAAAAGTTAACAGCAGGCTTACATAAATCTCCACACAACACAGATGTACCATTGTCATGCGATGTGGTGCCACAATTGCAGAACTGTTTTCTGGCACTGGTCACATGCTACTTGGAAATTGATCATGTAATCTTCTACCCAGTATGTATGTAACTATAGCTGGTCCATTTCAGCTGAGCTCTAGCCTGGGTGTCAACTGTTCTTATGAGCAGTCAAGGTGTCACCTGATGCATCCACAGCACCTCCGACCACAGCCTCATAGGACTCACCCTGCAGCACACTCTTGAGCCATCTTGCCATTGCCTCTGCAGTCACCACTTGCCACTGACCACAACCTCATTGGTTTCAGCATCTCTGTAAGCGTCATGAGCCACTACACTGTTGGCTGCTGCATGTCTTTGTTAGCACTGCCTGCTATACACTTTTTGAACCACCCAGCCACCACTGTTTCATGAAATTTGGCATTTATAGATGCTGAGAGACCTGTGTGGAGATGCTAGTCTCCCATTGGGTGCCTCCCCAGGTGGTGGATAGGGGAATGTTCATCAGATATGGTGGACACTTGGAAAATAAAACAACTGGGTTGGACCAAAACTAACAAACTGCTGCCTTGCAGCTAGGAGTTGGGTCTCCAAAGTCTAAGGGAAGAAAACCCTGAATAATAATTACCTATCCTCCCACGGAGATTGGATTTAGGGTTGACAGTTCAAGTGGCTCTAAGCTCTATGGGACTTAACATCTGAGGTCAATAGTCCCCTAGACTTAGAACTACTTAAACCTAACTGACCTAAGGACATCACACACATCCATGCCCGAGGCAGTATTTGAACCTGCAACCATAGCAGCAGCGCGGTTCTAGACTGAAGTGGCTAGAACCACTTTGCCACAGTGGCCGGCTAGGGTTGACAGCCCTCTCTGTAAAAAAATACCTGTTACAAAACTTCGACAAAGAAAAGCCAAATGGATAAAGGATGATGGATATGGCACGGACAAGATTATGGAGGATGGGCAATCAAATGATGGAAACAAGACAAGTAAGAAGAGAAAGAAAAACAATATAAAGTGTAAATTGGATTTATTCATTGGTACTTGGAATGTGAGGTCACTGTACCACCCAAGGATTGTGGAAGTGATGCTAGACCAAATAAAAAACCTGAAACAGAGCATCATAGCATTACAAGAAGTAGGGTGGACCAGGAGTAGAATCCTAGCAAAGAAAGGAGCAAACATATTTTCTAGCTGTAGCTAAAGTAACCACGAGTTCAGGACAGGATTTGTGGTGCATCACCAACTAATGATTTTAGTAACAGGGTTTAATCCCATAAACCCATAACTATTGACACTTAGGATAAAAGGGAAATTCTTCAATTACTCCATAATTAATGCCTATGCACCAACTCAAGAATCAGATGATGATGACAAAGAAGTTTTCTACGAATCTCTGGAAATATGATATGTTGAATGCCCAGGCAGGACAACAGATCTGTAGACCAGCAATCGCTACCTATAGTAAACATGCTGTAAGTAATGACAAAGGACAAATCCGATACTGTCTACAGCATCTAGAAAGGTTGTGGCTCAACATTGTTCCCACACAAGGAAATATATAAGGGAACATGGACAGCACCAGATAGAAATACAATAAATCAGATCAACCATGTGCTAATTGACACAAGGTACAAGTCAGACTTATGGATGTAAGGAGTTTAAGAGGTCCAAGTATTGACATGGATCACTTCCTAGTTTGGGCAAGGGTGAGGGCAAGAATATCTAACACAGTGAAAGGAACCCAGTCCGGGACACAGAAATATAGCATCACAGCTTTAAAACCAGAGGAAGCAAGGGAATGATACCAGGAGAGAATAACTCAGGTCTTTGAAAATGCTGGAGAATATAACAACCTTGAAGATCAATGGGAGAATATAAAAATAAAGACAGTGCAAATAGCAGCAAGTGAGATGGGAACAGAGTAAGGAAAACAAGAACTTCTTGGTTCAATACCAAATGTGAAACAGTAACAAATGAAAAAAATGAACACAAATTACCAGGACGATAATCGAAGAATATAAAGAAAAATGGAGAATTGAAAAAAGGACCCACCAGAGGACAAAGAGAGAGTAGATAAAGGCAAATATTGAAGAAATGGAAGTTTTGAGAAGTGCAAACAAGGCAAGGCAATTTTAGAGAGAGGTGAATAAGGCACAAAAACCTTTCAGGGGCAGAACAAGTTTAATTAAAGATGATAAGGAAATATGCTAGAGATGGTGTCACTACTTTGATAAACTCCTTAATGCAAGACTATAAACTGAAAAAAAAAAAAAACATTTCATAGTTGTAAAGTCGATAAAAGCAATACATTAGTTGTGATGAAAGAGAAAGAATACACAGACAAAACAATTGAATTTTTTGCTGCTATTAATATTCACACATTGAAAAAGACCCAACCAAACAATTTCAAAGTAAAATTAAGGAACAATTAAAGAACATTGACAGAAACTGAAAAGAAATACCTTACATGCAAGAATCCAAAAGCACCATACCTAAGAGCACAGCCAAAAATACACAAAGATGGAAATCCAATACATCCCATGGTCACCTCTATAAATAGCCCAACATACAAACCATCACAAAAACTGAATAACATACTGATGAAAAATTATATATATGAAACAACATATTCCATAAAAAACAGCACGATACTAGCTAAAGAAGTAAGAACCAGAAAGCTCCCCCAAGATGTGCAGTTTATATCACTTGACATCACCAACCTTTACTTAAACATACCCATACAAGAAGCTCTAACAGTAATACAAAAGAACCTTATGCAACACAGAGACTGTCGAATTTATGGAACTCCTTCAGCTAACCCTAAGTTACAACTACTTTACCTTTAATGGCAACATTTATAAACAAACAGACGGCCTTGCAATAGGATCATGTATATCTGGTACCATAGCTGACATATATATAAATCACTTAGAACAAAAATTATTTAATAGCCAAGAACCTTGCCTAAAGAAAATAGAATTTTATAGTAGATGTGTAGATGACACACTACTCTTAGTGAAAGGGGATACTAAAGACATCGCAGACATTCTAAATTATTTCAATAATCTACATGAAAAAAACAAATTTACAGTGGAGCATGAGCAAAATAATAGCCTCAAGTTTCTGGACCTAAATATTACAAGACACAACAACACATGTGTTGTGACAGTGCCACGACATTTAACAGTGCCGCCACGACAGTACACGCAAACAGAGATAGAGGCACTCCGCAACTCGGCTGAGCGCGGGAGCACCACCTAGCTACGAATGGCGCCGGCCGCATGTCACAGCACGGCAGTTGAATAAGAGATACTGAGTTGTTATCATGTAACCAGCTATTGTTTCTAAGTGAGTGTGTGAGTATCCACGCAATTATTGGTGATTAAAGGTTATAACACTTTTTGGCGATGAGGATGGGATATTTTCACTGCGTTGTGGATTTGTGTGTTCGTGACAGGGCAGACATGGAACAGCTTATGCAAGCGCTCATTGAACAACAAACACATCTGACGGCTGCTATTCAGGCACAACAAACACAGCTGACGGCTGCTATTCAGGCATTGTCGACATCGCTTACTCATTGTCTGTCTTCCTCTTCTCCGCCTCCATTCCCTCCTTACGATGAGGCCGCTGAAGACTGGGAGGATTATGAGAAGTGTTTGCGGCAACACTTCTTGGCTTTCGGTGTTGTCGATGCTCCTATGTGTAAGTCGTTATTTCTATCTTGGATTTCCCCATGGATCTATCAGCTGCTATCTCAGTTAGCCCCTCTGCGAGAACCTGCCTCTCTGTCCTTCCAAGAAATGTGTGACTTATTGTCTATTACCAAAAAAACACCCATGTCATTGCCGCCTGCGTGACATTCTACCGGTGTCGTAAACAGCCCCATCAATCTTACCAGGCTTGGGAGGCGGAACTACACAGTCTGAGTAGGAAATGTCAGTTTGTCACGGACACTCATCATGAGTCTTATGCTGATTCAATGGTGAGGGATGCTATTCTACGCCTTGCTCCTGATAAAGAAGTTCGGCAACGTGCCCTACAACTGCCAAACCCATCGTTGTCGGAAGTTCTAAGCATCGCTCAATCTTTGAAGTGTCTCACGCTGCTGGCGCGCAAATAGACACGTGGTGTGATATAGGCACTGTACGGTCAACTTTCGATACGGACAATTTGCCTGTTTCACAGGAGAACAAAGATGTGGTGGCAGTTCACTCGCGTAAACAACGTCGCATTGGGCCGCAATGCTTGCAGCGAAAACCGCAACCACAGAAGCAGGTTCGTTCCGCACTTCCTTCTTGTCCACGTTGTTTCGTACAGCATGATAGGGCCGTGTGTCCAAAACGTTGGGCCACGTGTAATTCATGTAGGAAAAAAGGCCACATTGCTTCTGTGTGTCAGTCCCCTAAAGTTCCTGTCGATGAGGACGAGGCATCGGACATGGATGTTAACTGTGTGCTTTCTCAAACAAATAAGTTGTTTGTTACTGTTCGTGTTCTGGATAAAGACATTCGCATGCAAGTGGACACTGGCTCTGCAGTAACTCTCATTAATTCTCGCACGTATTTGGAGTTGGGCTCCCCTCCCTTGTCTCCAGTTACACGAAATCTGAGAACTTATAATAAACAGAAAATTCCTATCATTGGCCAGTTTGATGCTTTCACTGCCTGTTGTTAGGCCCCTCACGTTTTATGTGGTGGATCATGCGGGCACTGAAAACCTGTTCGGTTATGATGCTTTCCAGTTGTTTGGGTTCTCCATTGATGATGAGGTGCACCTCATATCTGAGGATATTCCATATCAACAGCTGGATGGATTGTGTTCTGAATTTTCGTCTGTGTTCTCTGCTGGTCTGGGTCATGCCAAGGATTTTGAAGCCCACATTACTCTTAAACCTACAGCTCGCCCTAAGTTTTTCCGGGCACGCCCTATTCCGGTGGCGTTGCGTGCACCTGTCAAGGCTGAGATAGACAGGTTAACAGCTTCAGGGATTCTCCTTCCTGTTACCTCCAGCGAATGGGCATCGCCAATCGTGGTGGTTTCTAAACCAAACGGGAGTCTGCAATTGTGTGGCGATTTTAAAGCCACTGTCAACGCTCAGAGCCTCATTGACACTTATCCTCTTCCCCGTCCTGAGGAGTTATTTACCAAGCTCACTGGGGGCCAATTCTTTTCCAAACTTGACTTATCGGAGGCGTACCATCAGTTGCCATTGGATGCTTCTTCCAAGGAATTTCTCGTCATCAACACTCCTTGTGGGTTGTATCAGTACCAGCGATTGCCATTTGGTGTCGCTAGTGTGCCGGCCATTTTTCAGCAGTTTTTGGAACAGCTCACGGCTTCCGTTCCCGGCTGCATCAACTATCTGGATGACATCGTTGTCACGGGGGCCTCCACTGAGGAGCACCTTTGTAATTTGCGTTCACTGTTTTGGGTTTTGCATTCGGCTGGGTTGAGGTGCAATCTGGACAAGTCACAGTTCTTCCAACCCTCCATTGTGTATCTTGGTTTCCACTTGTCCCGTGAGGGTATACGTCCTCTACGTCAGCACGTTGCGGCCATTAACGCTCTACCCCGGCCGTCTACGGTCAAAGACCTTCAGGCATTTCTAGGCAAGATTGCTTATTATCACAAATTCATTCCATCCGTGGCGGCGGTAGCTCATCCTCTGCATCAGCTGTTATGCAAAACATCCCTTTCTGTTGGTCCGACGAGTGTGAGCAGGCTTTTGTCCGCCTGAAGGCTCATTTGCAGTCGGCGCCTTGTCTTGCCACATTCCGCCCAGGTCAGCACTTGGTTGTGGCGACTGATGCGTCACAGTGTGGCCTAGGGGCTGGTCTCACCCATCGGTATGAGGATGGGTCGGAATGACCCATCGCCTATGCTTACAAGACCCACAACGATGCGCAACGGCATTACTCTCAAATCTAAAAGGAGGCACTCGCTATCATTTATGCTCTAAAAAAGTTCAGCATTTTTTTGTATGGTTCTAAGTTTCACCTCATCACTGACCACAAACCACTGGTCTCTCTGTTCAGCCCATCGCTGTCACTTCTGGATAGGGCAGCTCACCACCTGCAACGTTGGGCCTTATACTTGTCTCGTTTTCACGTTGAGATTCACTATCGCCCCACGGCCCAGCACGCCAACGCTGACGCATTGTCGCGTTTGCCGATGGGCCCCAACCCAGTTTTCGATCGTGATGAACCACTCTGTTTCCACATTGATGAGGAAGAACGTCGTGCGGTCGAGGGTTTTCCACTTACAGGTTCGCAGGTCGCATTGGCTACTGCGCGGGAACCGGTCCTGCGTCAGGTGATCAGTTTTGTTCAACGGGGTTGGCCGGACAGGACCAAGGGCTAGGCATCGGATTCCCTTCGCAACTACCATGCCTTGCTCCTTTGTCTGTCTGTTCGTGATGGTGTTGTTCTTCTGGCCACGGATGGTGCATCTCCATGGGTCGTGGTGTCAGCCTCTCTTCGCAAAGATGTTCTCAAACTGTTGCATGAAGGCCATTGGGGTATTTCTCGGACTAAGTCCCTGGCCCGCAGGCACGTTTATTGGCTCGGTATTGATTCGGACATCGTCCACATGGTTGCTGCGTGTGGCCACTGTGCTCAACAACTGGCTGCACCTCATACAATGCCCTCTCTGTGGCCTGATCCGGCGCAGCCATGGGAACGGGTGCACGTTGACTTTGCCGGCCCCTTCCTTGGTACTTATTGGCTACTGTTGATTGACGCCTTCTCGAAGTTTCCGTTTGTTGTTCGATGTCTGTCACCCACCACTGTGGTGACAACGCTGGCTTTGTCCAAAATCTTTGCGCTAGAAGGTCTTCCATCCACGATCGTCACGGACAATGGCCCTCAGTTCTCTTCACAGGCCTTCTGTGATTTTTGTACTGGACACGGGATTCATCATGTTACAGCACAATCGAATGGGGAGGTCAGGCGCCTTGTCTGCACTTTCAAAAGCCAGATGAAAAAATTCCTTAGTGATTTTTCCACAGATGACGCTCTGCAGCAATTTCCGAGTTCTTATCGCTTCACGCCTCTGGGTGATTGCAGCCCTGCTGAACTCTTGCATGGCCACCAACCGCGCACTCTACTGCACCTGCTTCACCCTGTCAGGCCTTGTGCTGTGTCCCCTAGTGCGGGAAAATACTCGGCGGGCGCCGACATGTGGGCACGAGGGTATGGATCTCGCCTTAAATGGATTCCAGGGGTGGTCAAGGCTCTTCGCGGCCGCCAGCTTTGTGAAATACGTACGGACGACGGCATGGTTGTTTGCCATTATGACCAGATGCGCCCACAAGTGGTGGCCACGCCAGTGGCACTGCCCCTTCCTTCGCCTCCACCAGCCCAAGAAGCCAGTCCTGTCACTGCTGCCGATCTACCGTCCGTGTTAATGCAGCCGACGTCGCTACTGCTTCCGCGTACGCCGGAACTGGCCCCAGTCGCGACGCTGCCTTCTCCGGGACCCATCTCGCTGGAGCACGCCCCCAGGTCCACGACACCTATGGATGCTGCTCCGGAGTTTTCACCCATCATCTCTCGTGTCTCTCCACGGGATCTTATCGGGGCCTCACAAGAGGCCATGGATGTCTGCGCACTGTCCATGTCTCCAAGGAAGTGAGTGTTTTTTTTTTTCAAGGGGGGAAAAGTGTTGTGACAGTGCCACGACATTTAACAGTGCCGCCACGACAGTATGTGCAAACAGTGATAGAGCCGCTCCGCAACTCGGCTGAGCGCGGGAGCGCCACCTAGCTACGAATGGTGCCGGCCGCATGTCACGGCTCGGCAGTCGAATAAGAGATACTGAGTTGTTATCATGTAACCAGCTATTGTTTCTAAGTGAGTGTGTTTGAATATCCACGCAATTATTGGTGATTAAAGGTTATAACAACATGCACATTCAAAATTTATAGGAAAACACAATGGCTGACACCACAGTCCCTGCAACTTCATGTCACCCAGTATCCATAAACAGGCAGCATACAGGTCAGTGCTACATAGGGCAACAAAAATACCACTGAACCAAGAAAACATGCAACATGAAATAAACGCTGTGAAAAAAATTGCAGTTGCCAATGGTTATAATGTTTCCATGGTTGACACAATCCTAGACAAAGTGAAGAAAGACCCAGGTGCAAACTGCACCACAGGATAAAAAAAGAGAAACAAATGTATAACTAGTATCCCATGCATAGGCAATGTATCACACAAGATTGCAAATATTTTCAAAAATCACAAAGTAAAAATTCGGTTTCCTTCATCTAATAAACTACAACAAAAACTAATACATAATATAAAGTGTAGTAATGATCCATATTCAGACACTGTAATATACAAGGTAACATGCCAGGAATGTTCCATGTTCTACCTAGGACAAACAGACCGAAATTTCAACACCAGGTACACAGAGCACATTAAAGCGTACACACACAACAAACACACTACGTCAGCAATAGCAACACACATAATACAGGACACCCATTTTGAAAAATAGAGTAAAATGTCAAAGTACTCCACTGACTAAATAAAGGACATAACATGGATTTGTTAGAAGAACTGGAGATATATTCACATTACAGAAAATTTGAAGATAAAATATTGGACAAAAACTTGAAAGTGAATCAGTGAATTTCTTCAGGTGTTTCAATAGTATACTTAAATAAAAATAGTGAAAGATAGAAATAAGCACAATTGTAAAATTGATATAAGTAATTTATGAGCCAAATTGTTAAGATAAATAACCTCTGTACAAAAGCATATCATAATCTATGAAAGACCTGAAATGTTATCTATGTGGACTACTTGTAGGAAGATCTTTGTAACTATTTGTTTCTATAAGCTATTTTTGATGTTTGAGTGTACAACAAGCTGTGTGTGATATTTAGTGTGTGTGAGACTCTGCACAAATGGACCATTAAAAAACTGTATGTGCAAATTCTCCTAAATTTCGCCACTAACTTCACCAATAGAATCGATAACCAACTAAAAAAAAATCGCGCGTTTCTTATATATTGCAGTAAAAGTCAATGAAATGAAGCAGACTCTCACACATTGACAAAATCAATAGAAATAGCTTAATACACACAAAAAAAAAAAAACACTTGAAAATGGGAATCATTTTCTGAAATGCATCGTGCAAAAAGTAAATTAAGAAAAAAAACACTGGTAGCAGAAGATTTATTTATAAACAAACAATTGTTTTCACAGTCACAGGCTTTCAAAAACCATTTATAATGGATCAAATCAAAATCCGAGACCAGTTGTACCAAGGGACCAAACAGAAATGCAGGAGAAAGAGGAACTGAATAACAATGCGGACCCACCTAACTTAGAGGAGGTGAGAACTGCAACGAGGAAATTAAAGAACAACATGTCGGAAGGAACAGATGGCATCCCAGCAGAATTTTTCAAGCAAGGAGGCTCTGAATTGGTAAGGAACATCCCGAAACTGGTTAATTTAGTATGAGAAGAAGAGGAAAATACTCAAACATGGAAAGAGGAAATTGCACGCCCTATATATAAGAAAGGAGACGAGACGGAATGCAGTGACTATAGTGCAATCACACTGCATAATCTAGGATGTAACATCCTTTCTAACATAATGTACAAATGACTCCTTCCAACAATACAGAGGGAAACAGGGCCACACCAGTGTGGATTCATCCCTGGTAAGTCAACTACTGACCACATATTTACCCTAAGGCAATTTTGAAACAAAAAAAATCAAAGGAATATGGGGTCAGAACATATAATCTATTTATTGATTTTAAAGCAGTGTACAATAGTGTACACAGAGAGCAGCTATATCAAACTGTAGGTGAAGTGAGTATTCCAGAAAAACTGAAAAGGATACTAAGATGACAATGACACGAATGCAAGGTAGCCTACAAACTGGATGAATGTTGTCCAATACTCTGGGAATTAAAAATGGATTACGGCAGGGTGATGCACTGGCATGCCTCCTATTCAGTGCAGTGATGCAGAAGGTGATGAGAGAAGCGAATATCTTCAATAGAGGAACAATTTTTTATAAATCTGTGTAGATGCTGTCCTATGCGGATGACATCAATGTAATAGCAAGACCTCTGATGGCAATGGAAGAGACATTCACCACACTTGAACGGGCCAGCAGGACTATAGAACTAAATACCAACAAGCAGAAAACAAAATATGTAGCTGCTGGGAAAGTGCGCAGGGATAACACGCCAGCCAAAATGATGATGGGTAGTTATACCTTTGAAAGAGTCAATCATTTCAAGTATGTGGGTTTGATTGTAACCAATCCAAATGATACCTCCTATGAAACAAAGCAGAGACTAATTGCAGCCAATGAAGCTTATTTCACCTTAAAAAGCTTTATGTTCAAGGCTCCTGACTAGAATCCCAAAACTATCTATAAAACATTGATCAGAGAATGACTTTGGCTCCTGCACCATCAATGACATCATCTCTACCAGTTCTGGCTGAGCCCATCTATTGCTTGCCAACAAACTACTGGGCCATTACCATCCAGCTGAGCCTGTTGATGCCCTGGGAATGTCCCATCTGACTTTCTCCGATCATTGTACCAGTTCAGCCAGCCCGGCCCCCTCCGAGTCCCTGCCACGCCTATCCGCCTCCCCTGTTCCACATACATTTCCCAGCACTCCTCTATCGTCTAACTGATCATTATCAATGTTCCCCACCTCTGTGCCAGTCCTTCAGCCTTGTGAGTGCATCTGCAGCTCATTATACTTTCCACTCAGTTCTGTGCTTATGGTCCCATGACCCAACTATTGGATTTCCCATAAGCAGCTTCCTACCACCTGACAGCCTTGTTAGACCACATCATGTCATTCCTCTGGTGACCACCATTGGTTGAGCCAATCTCTCATTAGCTGCTAACACACAATGTCCCAGAGGCACTGTCATCCCACTGGTGGCTGCCATAGGTCAAGCCATGCTTCCTCTGGTTGCCGATACCTGACGTCCCAGAGGCACTATCATCCCACTGGCAGCTGGCGTTGATCAAGCCACACTCCCATCAGTCACTGATTACTGACGTTGACACTGTTGTCTTCAAGGCTACATCCTCATTACCCATCTCACTGGAATGTCTTCTGCCATCCCCTTGGTAGCCACCATTGGGTGAGCCCTGTTCCCATTGACCACCAATGCCTGACATTACGCAGGCACTGCCATCCTTGAGTTCACATCGGGCCCTCATCAGGCTGCTTCCCATGGCCCCACATCACCTTCCTTGTGCTTCTGGCCTTGTTCCTGCAGATAGTGCACATTAACTGGGTGCTTACATCTTACGTCTCATGTCCATGCAATGATTTCAGGGGGAGGGCTTCGTGTGACGCAGACTATCAACAGCCGGTCTCGGGCCAGCACTGCCGATATTCAACAAGCTACCATTTAACAAAGTACGCAATTGGAAATTCCTATCACTTCAAAAGAAACTTAAAATTAGCTGAGCTTTGAACAAACTATCTTAATATTTTGATTGAGAGACAGAGAAGTTTTGCTACATGGCAAGTAGCCATGTTTGTTATAAAGCAGTATGACAAGTAAAATAGGACTCTGTTATTACATATGCAAAAAGTATTTTATTTAAATATACTATTGTAATCAATTAAATGTTAGGCCATTAATATCAGATAATAAGCAGCCATGTGATAAAATTGAGGAGGTAGCAGCTGTTTCCAAGATAGCAGCTTTCTTATTAATTTACTCGATTGACTTTATATGACATAAATATGAAGAACATGAAGCAGCACAGTGATATAATTGTTAGTGCAGTATATTTCTATGATGTCTTTATCTTATCGTAATGCACCTTGACTCATTCCACATTCCTGAAGGCTCTCCTTGATGAGATCAACGGAACGAGATGAATGAGTGAACAAATGAATGAACAGGTGAATAAATGAATAAAATACTTTCTGAAAGTCTTCCCATGCACCATTTCCTAATGAAACACGGAAAGGGGGAAATGGTTATGGTACCAAAAGTACCCTCTACCACACAACATTATATGATGATGTCTTTAGTGTCCATCACAACATTAGGTTACATTTGGAGTATAGACATAGTACATGTATATTCATAGACAAAAAGAGGAAAGAAAAACCTCATGGCACAACTTTACTAAAAGAAGGGATAGGTTGATATACACCCTTAGGCATCACAGTAAATTAATTTGGTAGTAGAGAGAGAGAGAGAGAGAGAGAGAGAGAGAGAGAGAGAGAGAGTTTTTAGGATGAGGTGATAAAAATGTACAAGGAGACAAAGGTGTGAATACAGCCACTAAGGGGAGTTCCAGTGGATCTAGGTTGCAGTAGTTACACAGAGATGAAGAGACCTCTACACGAGAGCTACATCAAACCAGTCTTCGAACTGAAGATCAAAGCAACAACAGAACGAAGTTTACACAATTCACAGCCTGATGATGTATGTTACTTCTTCCTTAAGTCAGCTGACAATTGTGATAACAGGAAGGCAATTTGGCTTCAAAGCTAAAATAAACAGATAACCAAATCACGAACTAGCAGACTCCATCTGACAAAACAAATGCTGACTATGGGACAATGACCAAGAAACAGGAAGAAGAGTGCCTGAAATGGATAACGTTACAGAGATGAGAAGATTAAAAGAAATCAAGCAAGAGTAAAATACACTCTTGCCATTCAATTGAAGAGAGGTATAAAGCAGCTCTCCACACTGGTCCATCCTGTGCAAGTCTCTTCATCTCTATATAACTACAACAATTTCCATCCATTTGGAACACGACTGTTGTATTCGAGCCTTGGTCTCTTTCTCACTCTCACTCCCTCACTCTAAAATTTTAAAAAAGAAGTATAGGAAAACAATAAGAGAAGCCAAAGCAAGAGCAATTGCCACCACCATAACGAACTCAAAAAACAAGGCAAAGGCAGCATGGAATGCAATCAGTGCTGAAAGAAAGGAAAAAGATGGGTCAAACAAAGAAGAAGGTATTAGGTCAATTAAAATAGACAACACAGTGGTCACAGATGGTATGGAAATAGCAAACATACTGAATAATAACTATATCAGTGTAGTAGAAAACTTAAAATTGGAAAGAAATAATCAAAAACAGAAGGGCATTAAGGTACCAAAAAGATCATACAGTACTATGTTCTAAGACCAGTCACAGAAGACGAATTGCGGAAAACCATACAGAAACTGAAGTCCAAGAAATCAGCTGGTGATGATGAAATATCAAATCATGTAATAAAGCTGGTAAGTGAGGAGATAACAACACCACTGCTGAACATAGCAAACTGTTCTTTCAGAGATGCAATTTTTCCAGAAGAACTGAAGATAACGAAGGTAGTGCCAGTGTACAAGAAAGGGTATAAGGATGATCCCAACAACTACAGACCAGTTCCACTGATATCAGGTTTCTCAAAAATCCTAGAAATGCTTATGTATACCAGATTAGTTAACTATTTGAACAAACATAACATTCTCATACCCTCACAACATGGCTTCAGAAAGGGTAAATCTACAGAATCAGCAATTGCCAGTCTAACAGAATACATTTTACAGTCCTTAGATGAGAAAAAGGTTGTCTCTGCAATGTTTCTGGATATTTCAAAGGCATTTGACACCATTGACCATGAAATGCTGATACAAAAATTAAGCAACTATGGCATTCAAGGGCAACCAGTTGAATGGATAAAATCATACCTGTGCAACCGCAAGCAGTATGTATAATTAGGAAACTCATACCAATCTGAAACCAAACCCATCAAATATGGAGTGCCACAGGGTTCGGTAATGGGGCCATTGTTATTTAATGTGTTTGTTAATGATATAGGTGTTGAGGAGGAAGAAAAGAAAATATTGTTTGCTGATGACATGACAATACTAAATAGTGACCAAAATACGGAACAGCTTGAGAGAAGAGCATACATATCTGCAAATGTCACAGCTCAATGGCTGTTGGAAAATGAACTGGTTATAAATCGAAAAAAGACTATGTATGCAGCGTTTAAAACCAAGGAAAAGGCTCTAGATATGGATTTAGAGGTTGATGGAACGAGGCTGGAAGAAGTAGAATCTGCTAGATTCTTAGGTATTCTTGTGGATAATGAACTGAAATGGAAAAAAATATCAATAATATCTGTAAGAAACTGAGCTCTGTCATATTCTTAATGATGTAGCTATCACAGTATTCAGACAAAAGCCTTCTGTGTACAGTGCATCATGGACTTTTCGAACCATACTTACAGTATGGAGTGACTGTGTGGGGAAACTCAAACAAACAAGAGACAAAACGAGTGTTCATATAAAAAAAAGCAATTAGGACCATTTAAAGAAGAAAGACCTCTGAAACGTGCAGAAACTGTTTCAAGAATTTGGGTATCTTAACTTTTTCATCGTTGTATATATACAAAACAATAATGTACATCACAAAAGGTAGTGAGGAATGGATTACAAATGCTAGTGTACACACCCACAATACAAGAAGGAAGAATGAATTTCAGAGCATACCCCACAGACTGGCAATGCTAGAAAAAGGACCCCAGTACTCTGGTATCAGACTACTAAGAAGTCTGCCTAAAAACCGGCAAGATAGTGTACTTCACAATGACTTTTCAAGGAAACTTAAAGACTATCTCATTGAAAAAGAGTTTTACAGTGTTGCAGAATACTTATGCCATTAAATTTGTATATATTGTTATTCATTATCAATGATGTAAAAATGTAAGCTAAAGGTGTAGAAAAATAAGTGATAATGAATGTTAATACTTTGACATGTCCTATATTACACGTACATTTACTGTAAACAATGTAATCTTACAGGATCAAATAAAATTCAATTCAATTCAAATTCAATTCCCTTCCATTACTGAATGAGTCCTTGGTGCCTAAGGATATTTGCTATCAACTGATCTCTTCCTCTACTCAAGTTGTGCCATGAAATTCTTTTTCTCCCAATTGGGTTCAGTAACTCCTCATTAGATCTACAATCCAGCCATTTTGTCTGAACTGTTTATTGTCCACATTTCTCTCCTGTACAAGGCTGCACTCCAGACAAATACTTTCAGAAAAGACTTCCCGAAATTTACATTTATATTCAATGTTAACAAATTTCTCCTTCAGTAATGCTTTTCTTGTTGTTGTCAGTCTGCATTTTATAACAATTTTTTTTATTCACATGTCTATTAATTATGCACACAACAGTTTGCATTATGTGTTTCTTGTGTGGTCAAGTTCATTTCCACTATCTATGAGTGTTCATCTCTGAGCACTGAATATCTTCCTGTCCACTAAGACATCTAAGCAATCAGCAATACAGGTAACTGCAGCTAAAAGTTTCGTTTGTAATTATGTACTGACAACTTTCTTTTCTTAACTAGATAGCTGTATATCAGTATAATTATTACAATACACTGTTATATCTTGTTTATTGTCTTTATTTCCCCATTCAGTTATTAATATTGTCTGTTGTGTTGTATATTTAATATGTTATGTACAAGGTGTGGAGAAAAGTTATCAGATAGACAACACTGGGCAATGGTGTGTTTTTCTACTTGAGTAAATCAAAGTGTTCATTCCTTCCAGATGCTAAGTCTGAGTTTCAGCTCCGCACAGCCATCTAGTTATTTTTGAGTGCACCATCAGCGAAGTTGTGTTTTTGTTATGTGGAACAGTAGACTTTAGAGCAGTGCTGTGCCATCAAGTTTTGTCATAACTTGGGGAACCCACAAGTGTGAACTTCAAAAGTTGAAACAGGTCAATGGGGAACACTTCTTATCAAGAGCACTAGTTTTTTGGCAGCACAAATCATTTTTGGAAGGCTGAGAATGCTTTTAAGATGAACCTCACTCTGGGAGGCCTTCATCTTCGAAAAATGTCAACAAATGTGTCCATGTTTTTGTGAGATCAAACTGATATTAAAAATCTCACACCTGAGCACAAGAAAAATCGAAGAAACATGTGTTGATCTGCTTAAGAGGAATGTCAGTGACCATGAATGGTTCAGTCGTGTATCACAGGTGATGAATTCTGGATTTTGGAGTACAGTCTTGAGAGAAAGTGGCAAAGTGAGGAGTGGCCCACTGAGACATCTCCTTGACTGACACAAGCTTGAAAGAACAAATCAAAGATAAAACATTGCTGATTTGGTTTTTTATCAGTAGGGGTACTGTACATAGAGAATTTGATCCTCCAGGACAAATTGTCAATCAAATGTTTTACAAAGATGTCCTTGAAAGGCTCAGGAAGATGGTGAATCAAGTGAGACTGGACACTGGAGGCAGGTGGATGCTGCATCAGGACAATGCCTTATGTCACATAGCCACTTCCATCACAGAATTTTTGGACCTCAAAAGGCATTCCTGTTCTGTTGTTCTACAGCCTTCCGCACGCCCCCCCCCCTCCACCCCCCTCCCCCTCCCGTGTCTCCCTCTATTCACCTAGTATGAGGCCTTGTGACTTTTTTCTTTCCCCAAAATTGAAAAATGTCTTAAAAGGACATCATTTTCAGATTCTGGAGGTCATTCAGAAGAACATGACTGACTTGTTAAAGACCCTACCAATTGAAGCTTTCCAGCATTGTTACCAAGACTGGAACAATGACTCTGCTGGTGTATAGCAACTGATGTGAACTACTTTCAAGGTGACAACATTATTGTTTGAAAAAATTAAAAAACTTTAGGAGATTAAAAAATCAGTCTCATTACTTTTTTCACACACCTCATATTTATCATTTGTGTATGCAAATTTGTTTACTTGTTATGTGTATATACTTGATGAAACCCATATGATGTACATGATCAATGGTTTATTTGTAAATGCTAATAATACATCTGTAATCTGTGACAAAAAAGACAGGGAGCTTCACTGGAGCAGGTACTAAGTAGACAACGGAAATAATCAAACTCTTCAAAAGAAGTAATCCTGGTGGCTACAAATGTTTCTACCACCTTATTTAAACCTTCCTTTATATTTACAACCAGTCTATAACTCAAAGATATAAGCGCATATCAAATAAGAATCGAAATTAAATCTGGTGGCTGTGGTAGTGGATGAAAACGTATAGTGATGGGGATGTCTGGAATAGCATTGTGACGCCACAATTAGTGTGACATTAACGCTCAAGTCAGACCACCACGTGTGAGTAAGAGGTACAAGTCTATTGGAAATTGCATAGTCATCAAATTTCTCATGAAAGAAAGCACCAAATCAGTGGAAATTTTTAGGAGACTCCATGCACAGTTTGGGAAAGAAGCACTTTCAAAGACACCCAAGTGTATGAATGGCATGAAACTTATGTGGCAGGAAGGGTAACTGTGGAAAATGTAGCCTATCAAAGAAGACCATGGACAAGCATCATGGCAGACATCATCATGATGCATAGGGTCTTACTGCAGATCAGCCCATAAATGATTTCAAAATAATTTCAGTGAAAGGAATAAGCTATGGAAATCCTAAAGCCATCTTCACTGAAGAACTCAACTACTACTGTGATTCTTTTGTGTGACAATGCACAGTCACACTTTGCTGCTTTAACAAGGGAAAAATGTGAGGAAATACAGTGAGCAATTCTGGAACACCCTCCTTGCTGCACTGACTATGAAACTTCCAATTTTAATCTATTCTAAGTTCTTGAGTAAATGCCATTTCCTCTGAGATACTCTCTCAGATGTTTCACTAGACAATTTGCATTAAAATTTTGTGCTGGTATTGTTTCATTAAAATTTCTGAAAAATCAGACCTTACAGTCTCAAATTCTAATCTGTGCACAGTGCTTTTCTTAGTTCTCCTGTATATCTCCAAAGTAAAATATATTCTCATCATTTCATGCCACAACTTAATAATAAATATTACTGAGACTTCCTAAGTTAGTCTTTCATAGACAACTAATACATTGGGATCTTTTATTTTTTGCCCTCATCCACATGCAAAGACTTTTCATTTGAAATAATAAGTAACTTACCCAAAGTTGTCAGAAGGGATACAGCAAAAAGCAGGCAACCAGCATAGCTCCAAATCCTGCCACCACCACCTCCTTCTCCATAGCCCTCTTTCACTGCTGCTAGCATACGATTTTCATATGATTTGAAGGAAGCACTAATAGTTTCCTGCCAAGCAGGATCCAATGGCTGGTCAGTGCCAGCCATTGCTTTGACTGTATGTTTTGCTCCCACCAAGTGCTGTAGCTCTGTAGATAGCTGTCTTTCATAGCAACTACGTGCTGCAATCAGGTCCAGTGCCTGTTGCTCTTCATGCGGACCTTCAGTACTGTGGAATGCAGCTGCCCCTAACAATGCCCATATCACTAATAATATTCCCAAACCACACTGGGAGAATGCCCACCGACCCACCAGTCTAATGATGAAACAACACTGGCAAAACTCCCATTCACTCTCATCAGCAGTACAACCACAGATTGGTAGAAACCTTAAGCGGTACTGTGGTGAAGGGGATACCTGGACTTCAACAGAACGAGTACTTGTGTAGTGTCCACTTTTCAAACTTGCATTGTCAGTGCTGTATGCCTCTACTTCAAGCTGTGCGTCACCCTCTTCATCTTTTGCCAAGTCTTCTACTGAACTTCTGACCATGATATGTTTTTCTGTTTTTGTGTGATGTGTTATCTGTGGCTTGTCTCCATATTCAGTCATTGTGCTACCAGGTTCAGTTACCATTTCATCATGCAGATCTGCTCTCATGTGTTGTTCTTTTACGAATGGTGGTTCTGCTTCTTCTCTTTCACATTTTTGAGGTACCACAGTTTCTTTTTGAAAAATGTGGCATTTAGAAGTTCTTTCTTCTTGTAGGGTGTAGTCATCATCTTTAGGATATATCTGCCGATGTCTCTTATCACTTGTACTCCTGGTGTTGCATTTTGCAAACCTACTGGCATTCACCTAAAAGTGATAAAAACAAAAACATGTTTGTCAGTGAGAATGGTGATTATTGGTAAAGATACAAAATATGTAATATATATTGAGTCTTAATTGCCAATAAAACAGGTATTCACTAGAGTATAAAGAGTCACAATTTAATGCTAAAAATATTCTAAGGACATGTGAATATACAGGGCATAGATGATAACTGCTTACAATGTATCATGTAGGTGTAAGTCAAGATGAGAGGGACAATTTGATACAATACCACTTGTCCATCAAGCCAGCAAACAACCTCAAGAGTCACCTAAGTTACAGCACAAGTGCAGAGTGCAAAATTTTTAATATCCTCCTGCTATCTTATGCCACCGGTTTTTGATTAACATAAACCTTTCTTGTAATGGTAACAAAAGGAAAAGGCTTTTGAACATGCTATGCAAGAGCTAATTACTTAAACTCAGAGGAGACACTGCAAAAAGCCAAGATCACCAATAAAGCATTTATTTTAACAACTGGTTTTGCTAAAAGTACATTGTCATCTTTGGATCTGCAATGGATAGAACCAAGATGACAGGGTTATAGGTTTACAAGTCAAGTATAACAATGTACAAAATTAATTTTCCACACACTTGGAAAAGTAACACACTTTATGCTCTACAAATTTACATAATCTCCTCTATCTATGCTGCATATTGTATCACATCACAGATACACAAGTGAACATCATGAAAATAACTGGATACTGGCATGCCAAATTGAAAATGAACAGTATGTACAAACAAAAGAATAATGTCCTGAACACAAGTGCTCATGCTCACACAACATCTGGCTACAGTCTGAGATGCAGGGTAATACAGTTATTCCATAAGCCCACCAGGCAGCACTGTGGTAGTACAATTTGGAAGCATTGTGTGTAAAGCCCAGGCATGAATATCTAATACCAAGTAACTGTTAACATGCTAACTGCAAAAAAGAGCTTTCAAAAAACCATATTTATGTACAAAGCATATTCTGAATCAGAAACCATAGTAATCATGCAACAAACAAATTTTTATAAAAAGTTTTAGGGAAATCTTGAGAGACTCCATTATATAATAAGTAAAACTGGTTTATATAATAAGTTTATGACATATACAGTAAGTAATCAACCCAAACATTTTTCAAATTCTTCAACATACATTTATAAGCACACTCTAAATCGTCAAATTTGTGTTTAGAACGACAATCTCAGAAACTAAATCTACTAACTATTCAGATTCCATGTGAAGAAATGACAGTATATACTCTTATTATATCTTATATAGTACACGACTATCAGTAGAGTATAATGTCTAGATACATGACAGTGTGTCGCCCAATGTCTAGGTGAATCTATATTAATAAATTGGAGTCTTTTAAGATCCTTCTAAAACTTTTTATAAAATTTTGTTATTTTAAGACCACTGTTGTTTCTGATTTGGATTATGCTTTGTATATAAAATAATTGTTTTTTGAAAGCTTTTTTTTTCAATTAGTATATTAACAATTACTTGGTATTGTATATTCATACCTGGGCTTTACACACAATGATTCCAAACTGTACTACCACAGTGCCACCTGTGGGCTTATGTAATAGTTGCTGCTTTTGTTCTGCATCTGAGGCTGTAGTCAGCTGCTGTGTGAGCACGGGCACTCTTTATTCAGTGCAGTAGCCTTATGTTTGTACATATTGTTTATTTTAAATATGATATGCTAATATTCAATAGTTTTCATTTGTTGACATGCGTATTAATGATGTGGCATGATACATAGCACAGACAGAGGAGACTATGTGAATATGTAGAGCATAAGATATGTTATTGGTCCAAGTGTATAGACAATTAATTTTGTACATTGCTATACTTGATTTGTAGACCTATTTCACTGTCAGCTTGGTTATGTCCATTGCAGATCCAAAGATGGTAACATAGTCTTACTGAAACCGGTTATCAAAATAAATGCTTTTCTCGAGATCTTGGCTTTTGAAGTTTTTCTTGTGAGTTTATTACACTGCAGATGGCCCAAATTCCGGCACAATGTCAGGAATATATAACTAATTACTTTCCAAATTCTATCTAAACTCAACTGTTACAAGCACAGTAGCTTTATAACAAGAGGGCCAGAGAACAAGATGATTTAATTGTTAATTTTACTGTTAAAATTCACAAAACTGCAAGGTAAAATTTATACAAATGTTAATTTTACAGTTTGAAAATGCCTGATTAACCCGGTGGCATAAGAAAGTGAGAGGACAGTACAGTATCTCGCAAAGTGTGCTTGTTCTGTAGCACAAGAGGCTTTTGCAAGTCAATTTGACCTGGTTTCATGGCTTGAAAGATCACAATTGTCCTATATCAAATTGTTTGTCTTGACGTCCCCTACAATACTATGGTATGTTGAAAACAGTTATTATTTGCACTCTGTACATTACACATGCTTTTAGAAGGGGAACAGCAAAATCACTGAATACAGACCTGAAAATGCACACAGTCCAAAACATTTTGTGCTGTGCAAGCAAATTGGGTTATGAATAAGAGCTGTTTCTCCTGTGTACAGATTTAATTCCTATTCCTTTCCAGAAGTGTGATTTTATATGTATAAAAGTATTTTCTAATCATCATGTGGACTCTACAGAAGAAAGTTATATGAGGACCATGTTGATCTCAGAAATTTAGGCAACTTCCAACTCTGATTAGCTCTAAAAATAACTTTTGAGATATCTGTATTACATCTTCTGCTCCAACATTACAGGGAAAAACTCTTGCAAAAGGTATGGTCAGAACTTCAAAAGCATAGGTGATACTGAGTGATACAGAGACTGGTACTCAGTGGCTAAACAGCAATGGCATTATGGCAATGAATGGCATTATAGATCTGTATATGGACTAGTAGGATGGAACATTGTTTGCTGTTCAGGCCATGGCAAGCTTGTCAGCATATCTCAATACCTACTACCCTACATTGCAGACACACCATTCTCTGGTCTCCTGATACTGAATAATTGGCTACTCTCAGATTGGCAGTACTGTTACAGATTAATGGGTTTCATACGGTCATGAGTTTTATGGAGTCATCAGAGATAGGAATAAAGTGCAACAAGGTAGCATCCTGACCTGAGAAGCCCCAGGTTAATCAGGTTTGAGAGTATGTACTGAAGTGCCTTTGGAAAGAGCAGAGGTTATCAGACCTGTATGTCCGGATCACAAAGAGGTCATCAATGAATCTGAACAAGACAAGGGACAGTAAGTACAAAAGAGCATATGGTGCCTTTTGTAAACATGTTTCCATGGATCACTATGTCTCCTCATCTGCCATTAATTGGTTACAAGGTCTTTGAAAGATTGCGCTCCCACACTATCACTATAATCTGGCCATCTCAGCATTGCAGTGTTGCCAGCCACTGCCAGAGAATTGCAATTAGGACTCGGAAGGGCCACAATATTTGATTATACTATAACGAACAGGTTACAAGAAATAAACTTATGATATAAACTTTCTGTCCATGTGACCTGCTTAGGATGACAGATATTCAAAGTTCTCTCCCTGTTAGTCTATTGCCAAATCAACATGCACCTCCACTGCTTCAGTGTTCTTCAATGATGGGTCAAAATTTCCTATGATGTGAAACAGTGGATGAGTAATTTTCATAGACGATGGGTGAGTGGTACACATCAAATATTCTCCACCAAGTCAACAGATGCAGGCAAAGTTCTATGATGCCAACTGCATAAATTCGCTGAAATGCATTGACATAAAATGATATCAGGAAAATCTGCTTAGTAATAAACATACCGAGAGAGAGAGAGAGAGAGAGAGAGAGAGAGAGAAGGAAAAAGAAAGCACCACTATCACTGACCTTTCTTGTCAGTGACACTTAAAATTTTAGCCAGGCTTGCAGGTGTGCATGGAAAGCCTGATGATTAAAGCAACTGTGCATGATAAACAAGATATGTGGGTTTCAATCTCACTCTGATACAAATTTTAATTTCTCATCACATTACATTAGAGATGGATACATAGGATGTGGAAAGAAGACAATAATATACACTTTATATAAGTGCAATTTAATGACATAACATTGTGAAACATGATTGTATTTCATGTTATTATTAATTATACTACAACCCAAATATATATATATTTTTAAGACTTTCTGCAAAGAGCTCTTCAAGGGAGTTGCCTATTAGAAAGTTCTTTGAGCCTTAAGGTCCCACACATGGCCCACACTTTATAGTTCTTCAGCAGGTTCATGAAGGACCAGTATCTGACTCCTTTCCATATTGATATTAAGCCCTTGAAGCCTTTGTAGGGGTTGTTTTTCATTCTAGTATTATATTCATGCTTTGGATGATCTTTAACGGATACTTTCTAGTATTTCAGGAATCAACTGTCAGCATACCAAGTTCTTCAAAGAGATATCGGCAGGATTCTTTTAGCACATACTGAATTCTGAAAATATTACGCCTGTAATACAAGTCATTTCCAACCCCCCTACCCTTTTCCCCATTGGAAAAAAGAAAAAATATATATACAGGCAGCACCTGTACTGGCTGAGTTATACAGGTACAACTCAAGGCTTAGGAGTTTCTAAACAGAGCATACTTAGCTGTAGAGAGAAAAATTCATTCTATAAACTAGCTATTTCTCTACACTACTGTTTCTTCCATGCACGTCAGTCTCACAAAGTATGTAGGAAGTTAATAAAGTAGGGAAGAGCCACGGACATCATTAACGGTGTGAGGGGTATCATGAATCATGCCTTGAGGGTTCCTTCAGTAAAAGTGTTGCCCTTATAAGGCAAGACTCCGGGTTTAGTTTCTGGTCCAGCACACAATCTTAATCTAGCAGGAACTTGCACCCACTTATGTTTCATTGTTTAGGTTGACTATTTTTTGAGTTTTTAAGTTTAATGAGTAGTTCTGTATTTTATGCTATGTTCTGAATCTTATCAACATTTAATGATGATCCATTTCCCTTGAACTTGCTATTGATGTCTTCAAATATTTCATTAGCTGTCGTTTTATCGAGAGAACTGGTATTTTTTTATGCCTTTACTAGTCTGCAAAAAATTACAAAATTTTTACATTCTCTGACAGTTAAATTGAAAGGTCATTTATATATATCAGAACGTGTATCAGCCCAAAATAAAATCCTGCAGTACAACATGTTTTGCTGTTCCAAGTGCCTATTGCTATGTGATCCAATCTGGAACTGATACACGTTGCTTTCAGTCATGCATATAAGATAAAAACCACGAACCTGTATCTACTATTCCATAATGTTTAAACTTTTGCACGAGGATATCCAAGTTCACGTAATCGAAAGCCTTAGTCAAGTCATAACAGTTTCCAATGGTAATAATTTCTGGGTTATTGATTCTAGTATACCATCTGTCAAAATAAATACAGCCTGTTTAGTGGTGAATAAAGATTCTTCATTCAGTCTCAGGAACAATTCTTTGCTTATGTGAAGGTTATAGTGTTCTGCTCACCAGTGACAAAATCTAATTTAACAAAAAGCAAAATTTAAGCCTTTAAAAAAGTGTAAACAATAAAAAAAAACATACAACACAAAAAAGAATAATTCTACAAAAGGAAAGTATATATGGCACAGAATACATACAGAAAACAGTAAGGAACAACATTAATTTAGATAAATAATGACACGACTATGATTTTTTTATATATCAGTTGTCACTTTTTTTACATTAAAGCAGCTGATAGTGATATGGTCCATACATGATACTGAGGCATAAAAGATGGATGACAGACATTTCTCTGAAGGCCAAAGTCAGAGACTTGAAGAAGACAGTGCTTATTCAAACTATCAAGTAATGAAATGTGGTAAGGAAGAGCAAACACAAGTGGAATGACAAGATTTTGTATTCAGTATACGATGTAGAAAGCAAACATGAAGCTAAATGGTGCCAGCAGAACAAAAATAATTTAAGGAAGGGTGTTCAGGTCTATGTAGTTGTGCTGCATGTTGAAAATGATGATAATATGTGTGATGTTTGATTGCGTGTGTTTGAGGATGGAGGTAGAGAGAAAATGCAAGAAAGTAGTGGGGGGAGGAGGGGGGGGGGGTGGAAAGTTTCACTTATCATGTCAATGAAATTCAAATTCACTCAAAGGTTTCTTTGCAAGCAGTAAATTTTCCAGGTGAGAAGACGTCAAGGTGTAGGAGAAAGTATCAGAAGTAGAAGGAAAAGAATTATGTTAATGTGGAAAGTGCCTTAAACAAATGATACTACAGCCTTAGAAAAGAAAAAAGTCGCAAAATAACATCACTTACATATTAGCTAAATAAATCAGCAAAGCTGCACATCAGACGACGGACAAAATATTTTGATACTGTTGGCAATACACATTTTTTGAAAAGCATATAAACTTCATATGAAACACGAAATAGAAGAGAAATGCGAAAAACGCGCAACAAATACCTTGACGAAGAACTGGTCATCATTGTGAGTAGTGTCAACTGTAATTATATTCCGATCTTCGACATGTATGACGTTTCCACTAGAGGGCGCACTGTAGTAGTTATCTTTAACTGCGACGATCCTAGAATTGGCGCTGTTTCTCGCTCGGATGGCCCAGTGGTCTGACTGCTTTCCGTACGGGTAGAAGTCGCAATCGTTGAGCAGCGGCAACTTTGCCCTGTTGATAGGAGGACTCGACTTGTGCCTGATGTGTCGCCTGAAGGCGGACTGTTTGGTCCTGGGCGCGTGAGGACTAGTTGGGGCGGAAGAACAACTGAGGTCCGACCTGTCTGCCGCCCCGTGCAACGGGGGCATAAGGGGTTGCGGCACGACCGAATACGCGTGATTCATGTCGGCCGCGCTTATTTTTAACTCGCACTTTGCATGTGATCGATATGAAACCGTACGCTTTTGCGGGGCGGAACGGCGTTCCGCGCGCTATGTCGCGGCGCGCCGCCGGCAGTCAGCTGTTCGGCACATTTTACCGTCGACTGCAGTAGCGCAGTTATTCGCGTTCAGCTGGCCGCGGTTGGTCCTGTCAGACAGCGACGGTGCGAAGCCATAATGAAGCAGGATGCGCCCCGACCCCCTCCGACGCCTCCCCTAAGCTGTCAGAGCATTTCGCGTGCCGCTCGCGACGCTTCGTTCCCCCATTTCGCGCCCTCGCGCCGCCGTATTAATAAATCGATAGGGCGGTAAGCGGCCCCAGGGCGCAGCTACTCCGTGCGCAGGGGAACACTGATTCGTCCGTCAGGTCCAATGTCACGCAATTCGAGGTCCGAGGCGGGACACTTCGCACGTGTGGCGCATTGTGCTCGGTAGAGATGTCGGCAACACGGAATTTAACACTGAGAAATGACTTCGTACACATGTAAAAAATAGCTGTCTTTATGTTCCAAGGTAAACTTGTACGAGCAAAATCACAGTTTAATCTTAGTTTAACTGAACAACCACAAAATAAAATTATACGTGTAAAGAATAGTTGTCTTTAAGTTAGCAAGGTAAACTTGTATCAGCAAAATCAGTTTAGTCTTAGTATAACTGAACATTGAACAACGATAAAATAAATTCATATTATATGAACTAAATCACGGTTTAATTAAACAATAATAAAACAAAGTTTCATTGTATTACCATCTTGCCACGTACAAGCGTTACCCCACAGTAATGAGCTGCTCGGAGCATTAAACAGCGTAGTTGCATCAGATCCCGGCCAAACATTTATCAGACTGATAATTATCTCGTAGAAAACGTCTCATTGAGGGATTGTGCTGCCAGCTCGGAATCTGGGATATTTTCTTCCACGGATCGTAAATTTTTTCTCACTTCGCCGGATGTTTACTTTATATTACTGTTGCTCACGTGGACGTATGACAACACAATTATTGCTATGTTAACTGAAGCAATAATGAACAGCTACGGGCTCCCAGTTGTAAAACAATGGATCGGTAAAAGGTAATGTTATTTGCGATTGGCGCACATTATACATGGGCGCCCGCTCGAGCAAAAAGAGATGGCGACAGGAATTCAGAATAACTCAGGTAATGGAAAGCACTAAACTTTATTGGAGGCATACGTAATTTATTACATCCCTGATATTCGATGGCTACCCACGTAGCAGGACTGCTCAGAGAGGCCCATGTATCACGAATTTATTGGATTTTTTAAGGGTGAATGTAAGAAGGGCGAGTTTAATTAACAGAAGTTTCAATTTATGGTGCAAAGTATATACTTTCTGTCAAAAAATAATGAGAAAGGGTAAACATGGTCACTCGATTGCGGAGCTCATTTCAGTCCTCTTGAATCAGTCCCCTTTGAATGATTTTGTGCTCGCTGAAGTACCGGGCCGTCGTTCTGTGCAACAAAGGCAGGCCGAGAGAAGAGCAGCACTTTCTGTGAAGCCGACTTCCGTTATTGCTTTCTTCGACATTCTGTCGTTAACTGGCTACAAGGCACTGGATCTATAACAAGTGAGGGACAAGAGGGGGCACTTGCCCACGTTCCTGTAATCTAGAGTGCATCAATTCTTTGGGATATAGCAAGTTTTTGTGTCACCTGCAAAATTTAGTTCCTATGGCATGTCATGTTTTGAAACTGACCTACTTATTTACATCAGATACAGCAATTTTAGAACTTTGCTCCCCCCTCCCCCCCCTCCTCAAAAATTTATACAGACGCCCATGGATACACTGCCTTAGCGATCACTTGAAGTTTCTGTGTAATCAAGGGCGTAACGCTATAGCCAGCTATGAGGGCAGGCCTGGTACTTTTGGGGGCCCACAGAAAAGCAAATAAAATACCATTATTATTAGGATTAAAAGTGAATATAAAACATTAAAATATATACACATATAAATAAAGAAATACGTATAATATAAACGGTCAAGTCAAATACAAGTCTGCACGGAAATACATCAAAACGATTTCGAAGAAGCAGTTAACGCTGAGCTGAGTTTTGCACAGCTGTGTGTGAACAATGCTTATACTTGTCTCTCGTAACATAGGTCTACAGCATGATCTTTGGTCTACACAAAAGAGTGGGGTATATTAATTATTACAAGACACTGACAACAATGAAAATTTGTGCCAAAATATCAAGTTTAGGTAGAAAATAATTCTTCCTTGTTACTTGACATGATATTATGCAGAGTTTTGCTAAACATTTCACTTTTGTCACACCTTTATTAGACTACAGTGTCAATTATCTGGTAAGATGTGGTGTAGTGACTACCAGTCAACGGCCAACTCAGGTTCAGACGAGCTATTCGCGGGAAGTTAGCGGTAGGTGCATCGTTAAGTTGTGTGAAGTCTTTCAAACTTGACTTGAACCGTTTAAACTTCAACATTTTTTTCCTTTTTATCTAGGTACTTTTACAGAAAAATGAAACCTTTGAAAGTTAAGTACGAACATCTAAGCGGTGCACAAAAAAGAAAGAAAATGCGAGTGTTAGTAAAAGAAACATACATATTAGTGAAAATAAGTAATTTTTTCTCTTCCAAGTGGTAGTACTAGCTCAATGGTTACAGAAATTTGCAGTATCACAAATGAGCGCGCTTCTGAAGCGAAGTGATAACAGTAATTGTGAAAGCGAAAAATATGAGTGTAATAAAATCGCCATAAATATAATGAGGCCTATTAATATCACAGACTATTCAAATGATCTTGCAGATTATCAGTTAGATGTAAACGATGAAATTAAAAACTTATTTGTGAGGCAAATCCTTATAAGCTAGCAGGTCCATTTTTCAAAGATTCTAAGCAGGGAAACAGGTCTTTGTCCACTAAATATTACGAAAAGTTCACGTTGAGGAGACAGAGAATAGTTAGGTTATTCACCAAAAAATGACTGCTTATTGTAAACCGTTATGGCTCTTCGGAGAACAGAGGTCGTCGTCGCTTGGCGAAAAGAGGTTCGAGATTGGAGTTGGCTAACCAAAAGTGTAGTGTGACACGAAACTAACCATGCACATTTGAATGCATGCGTTATTTTCAATTCGTGGCGTAAGAAAAAAACGATAGACGCGGGTATAGATTCAGTCCAGTAATGTGGCTTTTCGGGGTATATCGAAGAAATAGGAAAATCAAGCAGTGGAAACCTTTTAGCAAGTGTCAAACTTCTCACGAAGTACGATCCGATATTACGGATCTAATAAATAAACCAAAGTACATGCAAAATAACCCCACCCTCCAATTCAAACGTTAAAGCTACCCAGTCATTTCTATTACTACAAATGCAACACAGGACATTACAAAAAGAAATCAGTTAACAAAGAGAGTTTGATATGTTACAGTTTGAATGGTGTCGCTAGAATGCCTTGTGACGTAAGGATAAATGAAAGCTTTTGAGGTTATCGTCAAATAAAATATGAAAGTGCATTAGGAATAGAAAAGTAAATTCTAAGTGCAATAGACGAAAAGGGAGTCTTGTTAACTAAATGCCGTGGTCAGGGTTATGACGGTTGTGCCAATATGTCAGGCATATACAAAGTTCTTAGAACAAGAATTCAACAATGACAAAGAACTGAAAAATGTGTGCTCTGTGCAGCATTTAATTTAAATCTAGTACTTAACGATGTTGCTTGTGGAATTCAAGAAGTCAGGTGCTTTTATGACACAATAGAAACGTTGTATCTTTTCTTCAGTCACAGTAAAAGACTGGAACTTCTAGTGCCTTCTTGTACTTAAAAAAAAAAAAGCTTTGCCCAACACGTTGGTCTTCGAGATACCAGTCTGTTAAAGCACTTCGTTATTCTTATGTCGATGTACTTGGTCTCTGTCAAAAATAATACTGATATCTAAGAAAAGGGAACAAAGAGGACAAGCTGTTGTTTTTAAAATCCAATAAGAGAAATTTGAATTCATTGTTCAGATAGTGCTGCAATCAAAGATTCTAGAATATACTAATTTAGCAACTCAGATTACGCAGTGGGGGAAATGTAGAACTCGATAAACCATGTTCTTTTGTTCAGAATGTATTTGATAATTTACGTTGCTATCGAAACAATTTTGAAGAAGCGATGTCATCAGCTACGTCTTTGACAAAGAAATTGGACGTTTCATCACAAATTGAAACTAAAAGAATTCGAAAACTGAAACAAAGTTGTGTTGAATTGTGTGAAGGTGAGCGGCTAATGTATCAAAACATACCTTTCACAACCATTGTTTTAATGGCTGTTTGGACATTTTGTAGCCCATTTAAAGAGCAGATTTGGGGATATGTACAATGTTAACCTTTTCTTCAAATTTGTTTCCCAGAATTTCTATATTCTGCTTCTGATGAAGAGATTGACAGTGGGCCAGTAATTCTTCTAAAAGAATATAAGGACGGTTTATCCAGGGAATTTCCAGACAAGATAATAGGATTGGAAAACGCTCTGAGAAGAGAAATAGCCTTATTAAACTCTGTAATTGACTTAACAAAACTGTCATCAATAGAGAATTCGATCTTAGCTGCTAGCGTTCCAGACTTAAGAACAGAATCTGGCCTGTTTTTAACTATTCCTGTTACTGTTTTTTCGGATGAACTCTCATTTTCGTAGCTCAAGCTATCTGCGGAGTTCTGTGACCAAGACAGGTTTAGTACACTCAGCCTCCTCAGTATTGAAAGTGAAAGAGCTAGAACCACTGTTGTCAGGAAATTGTCAAGTACCTTCGCATCTGAGAAAGCATGTTCCCTTTTCAATAGAGATCAGTGTGAGTACTGTGAGGTTTAATAAGTACAAGTACATCAAACAACAGCTATAAGTACAGGCCTGTGCTTATTGCTACTGAGTGTCAGTCACTATAATGTATTTAATTTTAGTAATATTTACCAGTATTAATAATTTTGTGATTATTCAATTTCTCCAGGCGTATTTTATGACGAATTAATCTCGGTTGAACAGCCTGGTATGAGTGTGCATAGGACACAGTATTTCGGCAATCGACCACGTTGCCATCATCAGGTGCACTGATGCAGTACATCAGCGCACCTGGTGATGGCAACGTGGTCGATTGCCGAAATATTGTGTCCTATGCACACTCATACCAAGCTGTTCACCCGAGATGTATTTCGTCATTAATAACTTTATTTCATACTTTGAAAACTGTGAACAAATACGCCTAATCCCTTTGTTTATAGCACACGGGATTGTACAATACACTGCAATAAATTTCTACTTTCACCTGGTGGTTTTAAAGTTACGTAAGTAACTGATAGGTTATACACTTTATTTTAGGGGAGTCGGATTTTTATTTTCGCGGGTGGGCTCCTATCGCATACGCTACATCTCTGTGTGTAATAATTGATTTTGGAATCATTTATTGACATGTTAGACTCATTGAACACAGTGCTGTCTAAAGCTGGTAGCGATCGGAACGGAGTCGACACCGGTTGCGGTGTTCAATATTCCCATTAGTCATCTCGCACAAGAGTCTTCTTAAGAGTGTACAAATACATTTGTTTTACTCGAACGTAATAAACAGAGCTTCTTTTGTTTAAATTGTTTCTCAAACCTACTTGCAGACTTCCAAAAAATATTAATTAAAATTTGGAGTACTTTTTGTAGTCTAGCCAGAGGGCACGATAAGACCTATTCCACAATCCATTGGCCCCCGCCTGTCTAATTGAATACGCAAAACATAAAAACCTGATTATGCTCACTGGGGAAAAAATTTTAAAAATCTAGAAAATTGTAATAATTTGCGTTGTTTCGAAATAAGGATTTTTCTGAAAATGTAAACAAATCACAGCATTAGTACAAGTTCGCTAATGTCGGGCATGCTATGGTCTGTGAGCTAGATGAAAACGGTTATATTAGTGTTTCAGGAAACGTCATACCTTTCAGGAAGCTGGCAGTTTTGCATAGTGGCTCTGCTGCGATTGAAACAAGCACGCCTACTGTACAACACGACCGCGTTCCTCAGGTGCCAGTCCAGCGATGTCCATGTAAAAGTAGTTTCCACACGCCGTCTCTGTGATCAGCAATTGCGAATGCGGGGAACTGACAGAAAAGAGATCGGAGGCTAGTGAGCTCCATTCTGCCTTGAGTTCAGGTCAGCGCAAAAACGCAGCTGCGTCAAAGAAAACGGCGTAATTTTCCATGAACGGCGGGACAACGAAAAAAAAAAAAAAAGCCATTGGTAGTGTAGTGATTGCTAATACTTCACAAAATAAGGGAAGCACTAATAACGGGAAGAGGAAACGAAATGAAACTTTGCAGGTTGAGAGGTTATGTGATGTTGTTTCAGTTCTTAGAACATCGAGTCAACTTTACAAACAACTTGGCAGTATGAGCCCACTTGTGAGTATGATGATGTATCTCATCTGGCATAGATGCATGCACTGATTCTGTTGGAATGTATGTCATAAGACCATTGTGTCCTCCTCTGAGACAAGCTGGCCTGCAACTGTTTTAACTGCTCCTAGACATCCTGATACGGAGTTGATGTCCAAGCTGGTCCCATATATGTTCTATTGCAGACAGAATTGGGGCCTTGCTGGTCACAGTTATACGTCAACATCACATAGCCAGTCTATAGGGACGCTGCCATTTGTGGACAGATGTTGTCCTGTTGAAAAATGGCACCACAATATATGGCATCAGAGGTAACACATGAGAATGTAGGATGTCTGTGATGTACTGTTCCGGCATCAGAGTCCTCTCAGTCATTACCAGCCATGACCTGCAGTCATACTCAAAGCTTCCCAAAGGACGCTGTCATGAGTAATGCTTCTCTCCAAAATATTGGAAGAATGAGACCTATCCCCCGACCATCCCCATACTCGCTGACGATGGTTATACAGGGTATTGCAGAACCGCTATTCATCGCTGGTCACAATGTGATGCCATTCATTGGCACGTTCCCCAGTCAGAGCATCACTCCAACCGTTCGTGTTGTGGTGTTAAAGGTGGATTACACATGCGACAGTCCAGTTGCTGCTAATCAGATCAATGATGTGGAATGGCAAAGAATGTTGCAGGGAACCCATTACTTGATGGCAGCTGCAGATGTCAAGGGGTTACAATGTGCTTGATGCACAATATGGTGACCCTCCCCTGTGGTGGTTAGATGTGGTCACCAAGAACCTTGATGATACTCATGCTCCCAAGCAGTCCAACAGTTGGCCACTGTCACATCCAAATGCCCCACAAATGTGGATGCTGCATGTTTCGGCCAAATGGACACTCAGAATGAGGCCCCTTTCAAACTCTGTCAGGTGCTGATAACGCTGTCTCACACAGGTATGCAACGTCACCATGTCCTTCACTGTGATCTGACACCAGCACCTGACCTCGGGTGATCACTGTCTCGTGTGTTTGTAGTACTGGTACATTTAATGCTAATTTGTTCTTTTGTTTATTTGTCTGCTCGTTTTTGTTTGTCAGCTCTAGTTGTCATCATTTTTTATTTTATCTTCAATTGCTAAATGCTTTTACACATGTAGGTCCATCCACTGCGTGGTCGGACGTCAGTGTTGCTGGTTGCCCAGATTGGCAATAATTGGATTATCTGACCACTGCATCAGTTCATAGAATTGGCGAGTGGTCTGCTTGATGTGGTCCTTCAACATGGGGACGCCAGTCTGATCCCCTAGGGGGGAAGCATCTAGGCAAGTTCAGAGCCAGTCGTAGTGCTTTATTCTGCACTTTCTGCAGTTATTTTAACTTGGGCAGCATTTCCCCAGGCCACAGACACATACTAGTCTCATGAGTTCCAGGTGTGGTGTAATTCCACACTGTGTGAATAGCGTTGAGTTCGGGTTTAAAAGCGGGTAAAGATTGAGTAGATGACCCAACACTTCACCTACCACTTCATGGATGTGCAGACCCCAGGCCAATGTCTGTCTAGGGTCACACTGAGGTATTTCCCAACATGTGAGAATAGAATGGTGCCTCCTGTGATACGAAATTGCATTAGATCTGCTGGAAATCTTCTCCTGGTAATAATCAGGAGCTGGCTTACTGCAGCATTCATCTTGAGCCTCCACTTGGTGGCCTAAGATCCTAGGTTATCACAAGATTCTTGCAAACAGTGTCTCATTATATGCACACTTAAGCTGCATGCTAAGAGCACAGTGTTGTCTGCATAAAGCACTAGCTCCACGCTTGGGGTTTTTTGTATATCAGACATATGTAATATGTACAGCAAGGGCCTTAGTACAGACTCCTGTGACACACTCACCCTGATTTGCCTCACTGTGGACTGTCCTCCATCTGTTCGTGCATGAAACATACACTATGTGATCAAAAGTATCCGGACACCCCCAAAAACATACGTTTTTCATATTAAGTGCATTGTGCTGTCACCTACTGCCAGGTACTCCATACCAGCGACCTGTGTAGTCATTAGACATTGTGAGAGAGCAGAATGGGGCGCTACATGGATCTCACGGACTTTGAACGTGGTCAGGTGATTGGGTGTCACTTGTGTCATACATCTGTACGCGAGATTTCCAGACTTCTAAACATCCTGGGGTCCACTGTTTCCGATGTGAGAGTGAAGTGGAAACATGAAGGAACATATACAGAACAAAAGTGTTTAGGCCAACCTCGTCTGTTGACTGACAGAGACCGCCGGCAGTTGAAGAGTTTCGGAATGTGTAATAGGCAGACATCTGTCCCGACCATCACACAGGAATTCCAAACTGTATCAGGATCCACTGCAAGTGTTATGGCAGGTGGGAGGTGAGGTCGTCATAAACCACACATCACGCCGGTAAATGCCAAACGACGCCTCGCTTGGTGTAAGGAGCGTAAACATTGGACGATTGAACAATGGAAAAACGTTGTGTGAGGTACGCAATGTGGCGATCCGATGGCAGGGCGTGGGTATGGCGAATGCCCAGTGAATGTCATCTACCAAAGTGTGTAGCGACAATAGTAAAATTTGGAGACGGTGGTGTTATGCACCCTTTGTTTTGCGTGGCACTATGACAGCACAGGTCTACATTGATGTTTTAAGCACCATCTTGCTTCCCACTGTTGAAGAGCAATTCGGGGATGGTGATTGCATCGTTCAACACGATCGAGCACGTGTTCATAAGGCACGGCCTGTGGCGGAGTGGTTACACAATAACACCCCTGTAATGGATTGGACTGCACAGAGTTCTGACCTGAATCCTATAGAATACCTTTGGGATGTTTTGGAACGCCGACTTCGTGCCAGGCCTCACCGACCGTCATCGATACCTCTCCTCAGTGCAGCACTCCGTGAAGAATGGGCTGCCATTCCCCAAGAATCCTTCCAGCACCTGATTGAACATCTGCTTACCGATGCAGGGCGCAACGAACTTGTAAATCATTTTCAGCCAGGTGTCCAGTTACGTTTGATCACATAGTTTATGTCCCTTAGGTAGGATAGAAGCAACTTGACGTGTAATGCCGGCACCCCTAGTACAAATAGCTTGTATAGGAGTCCGTCATGCTACGCATTGTCGAATGGCATTGACACATCCAGGAGTGCTGTCACAAGGTATTCCCGACTGTCCAGCGTTCCCATACTTGCTCCACTAGACTCAGGAGTTACTGTTAGGTTGAGTGCTCTTTTTTGGAATCCAAACTGCTCATCCAGTAGGAGACTTTCATCCCTAACATGTCTGGTCAGTCGTTTACCACACAACCTTTTAAATTCTTTCGGAAGGGCCAGCAGATGTCTTATTGGCCTATAGTTATGAACAAGCCTTGGATCCTCTCTTGGTTTAGGAATGGCGATCAGTTCCATATGCTTCCACGTGGAGGGAAATTTGCCAGTACATTAAACTTGTTAAATAACTGCTTCTGGTGGTATTTGTTTAATGATGGTGTTCTGCCAACAGCACCTGGCTTATGGGGATTGAGGTAGGAGAGGTATGTCTCTACTTATTCTTCTAACATTTCATTTATAAAACCAATTTCATCCTAGTACCCCGCAAAAACAGGTAATCACTCGTCCACAAACCTACAACACGTCGTCTATACGTGTGAAGTTCTTCATGAACGCATCCATCAAGGCATTTACCTTCGTCTCTGGCTCGCAGAATGTTACACACCTAACTTGCAGTGGTGGAATATGATGTTTCTTCTGCATAAATTGTTTCGTCATGCACTACGCACTGTTATCGTCCAGTGGCGATTTTGCACTTCCAGTCACGATTCCTATGCCGATCGACAACGATCTTTATTTTGCAGCAAAGGCTATTTAGTCGCCGTTTCATCGAAGGCTGACGTGTCAGTTATCATTAATAGTAAGGTACTGGGGCTCCTGGTGTAATTTTGATAACATATTGATACGCAAATTAATTAAATTGATCAGTTAATTACCCTCCACTCCTGGATGACTTGATGTGGCTTCCTCAGTCTGCACGTGGGTCCCTCCCCATCCCTCCCCCTCCACAACCCTCCTCTTTTGGTGGGAATCTCGAATTTTGGCGGGAATTTCTTTGTCCCAGGGCTGTGCTGATGTCCCACCCCACCCCCTACCCGAGAATTAGCGGGAAATTAATAATGACAGTGCCCTTTCCAGGACCTGAGCTCCGGTCCTTCTGGAAGGAAAGCCCAAGTGCACCCTCCACCACTGTCCAGATGCGGGAGAGGAAGATTGGTTTAGTGTGCGTTATTTATTTTGGTTGGGAAATTGAAGATCGGTCCTAATTACACAACTAATCATGATCAGGCCTAATTACACAACTATGTGCTTAGGGCTGCACAAGGAGTGTCTAAAACCGCAATACAGATCAAAAATTGATGATGCCGTACAACTGATGTTATCCTGCTGGTAAAAAAGTTTACAATGCCACTCGAAACTAACGGCAGACGTATTCAAACTCTACATAGGATGATCCCTTCACCTACACACTAGCGGGAAAAAGGTTGGAATGTGAACTACTATCTTTATTTTTGGCGATAACTGAGTTCAACTGACGAGATGCTGGTATTGGACAGAGAGGAATTTAATAAGTGTATTACCTTCAACCATACATCTGAGGACTGTATCTATCTCTGTTTGACGTCAGAGTTCGCTACAGACGCCTCCCCCTGCATTGCTCGACAATCACCCTCCAGCAGTCCGCCCCCGGTAGCTGAGTGGTCAGCGAGACAGGATGTCAATCCTAAGGGCCCGGGTTGAATTCCCGGCTGGGTTGGAGATTTTCTCCCCTCAGGGACTGGGTGTTGTGTTGTCCTAGTCATCATCATTTCATCCCCCATCGACGCGCAAGTCGCCGAAGTGGCGTCAAATCGAAAGACTTGCACCCGGCGAATAGTCTACACGATGGGAGGCCCTAGTCACATGACATTTGTTTACTTACCCCGCAACCCAGTGATCTAACCCAATACACACTACTACAGCTGATGGAAAATGCTTCTCTGTTATAATTACACATCGTAATCAAAGAGTCATAATGCAACACAAGTACTGGCGAAAATCGTTGTCCCGAAAGATTGCAACAGGAGAGAGGGCTGGCAGTTGAACGTGCATTCTCTTCGATGTATGGGCAGGAACTAGCGAAATTATAGGCACTCTTACCCCTCTCATTCCTCCCTCTCCCTCCCTCACTCTACCCACAGGCCAATTGCTACTGCGTGCCGCACATTTCTTTATGGCATAGCGCCCTCCCTCCAGCGGACGAGTGCACGGTTGCCAGCTGCACTCGGCCCATCCTGGGGCGACGGTCCAGGCAGTGGTTCTCCACCAACACAAAAGGATGTAATGCCCACTAAACAGTGCGAGATAAATGATGTTAAAATGTAGCTGTGCCCTAGACAGAGCAGGATCACCCCAGTGCCTCCAGAAGCCTAGCATTCTGCAAGGAAAAAGGCTTCACTGTAACAATTGCATTTAACATAAACACATCTCTTATAAGCGAGCATCTATTAAAAAAAGAAAACACAATCAATATGATAATAAATGTCCTGTTCCCATGAAAATAGGTGCAGTTCATTTTCTTTTGCGGTTTTTGAGCAAAATCGCTATAGTTTGAGAGCATTCACCATGTTCAAATTATAAATAGTCGTGCATGAGGGCATTACATTCTTTTCAGATTGTTGAATTATCAATATAGAACGGCATCTATACGGTCATTCTTTTATGTTCAACTGCAGGATACAATATGCATCTCTCTCTCCCCCCACCTCACATTATTTTGCGACATCCAACGAAGTGAAAAAGAAAGAACTACAGCAACGTGCCGATTACAGACGACCAAATTGCAGACGTCGGGGTACACACCCCCTATACATGTCCACCCTGTGTAAAATCGAAAAAAAACTTCCACTATTTTGCTCCGAAAATTACCGATCACTGCAGACTGTCCTTGTTATTTCGAAACTGTCATGAGAGTAAAAAGAAAAAGCGAGAATTCAAACTACGAATAAAAAAACATCTATGTTAAGCGATTTCTTTCAGCTTGATGGACAAAGTAAATGGTTTCAGAGCATCCCTCATGTTATAATCAGTGTCTGTAAATAAACTGTCATGCATGTATGTATTACAAACATTTCAGGCACGTGAAAAAACATTACAGAATATAGCCTTTCACACCATTTGCTCACATTTCGGAAAGAAACACAGTCACTTTACTTTCGAAAACAACAAGCTATAATTCAAGAGGTTGTTTCTGTTTTGTACACTATGGCAGGTCCTGTTTTACCAATGCATTGCTGTATTACAGTGGCATTTATGAAACAAATCGTGAGAGCCGCCTTGTAACAGAACCTACTATAACATTTTACTACATCACTTCCTTCTGATACATCGAAATCAAATAGCACATGTGTGCTTGCATACGACATTTTTACTCCATAACTTCCATGTCCTCCCCCCATGAACCATGGACCTGGTCGTTGGTGGGGAGGCTTGCGTGCCTCAGCGATACAGATAGCCGTATCGTAGGTGCAACCACAACGAAGGGGTATCTGTTGAGAGGCCAGACAAACGTGTGGCTCCTGAAGAGAGGCAGCAGCCTTTTCAGTAGTTGCAGGGGCAACAGTCTGGATGATTGACTGATCTGGCCTTGTAACACTAACCAAAACGGCCTTGCTGTGCTGGTATTGCGAACGGCTGAAAGCAAGGGGAAACTACATCCGTAATTTTTCCCGAGAGCATGCAGCTTTACTGTATGACTAAATGATGATGACGTCCTCTTGGGTAAAATATTCCGGAGGTAAAATAGTCCCCCATTCGGATCTCCGGGCGTGGACTACCCAAGAGGACGTCGTTATAAGGAGAAAGAAAACTGGCGTTATACGGATCGGAGCGTGGAATGTTAGATCCCTTAACCGGGCAGGTAGGTTAGAAAATTTATAAACGGAAATGGATAGGTTAAAGTTAGATATAGTGGGAATTAGTGAAGTTCGGTGGCAGGAGGAACAAGACTTCTGGTCAGGTGAATACAGGGTTATAAATACAAAATCAAATAGGGTAGGTTTAATAATGAATAAAAAATAGGAGTGCGGGTAACCTACTACAAACAGCATAGTGAACGCATTATTGTGGCCAAGATAGACACGAAGCCCACGCCTACTACAGTAGTACAAGTTTATTTGCCAACTAGCTCTGCAGATGACGAAGAAATTGAAGAAATGTGTGATGAGATAAAAGAAATTATTCAGACAGTGAAGGGAGAGGAAAATTTAATAGTCATGGGTGACTGGAATTCGATAGTGGAAAAAGGAAGAGAAGGAGACGTAGTAGGTCAATATGGATTGGGGGGTACGAAATGAAAGAGGAAGCCGCTTGGTAGAATTTTGCACAGAGTATAACTTAATCATAGCTTACACTTTGCTCAAGAATCATGAAAGAAGGTTGGATACATGGAAGAAGCCTGGAGATACTAAAAGGTATCAGATAGATTATATAATGGTAAGACAGAGATTTAGGAACCAGGTTTTAAATTGTAAGACATTTCCAGGGGCAGATGTGGACTCTGACCACAATCTATTGGTTATGAACCGTAGATTAAAACTGAAGAAACTGCAAAAAGGTGGGAATTTAAGGAGATGGGACCTGGATAAACTGACTAAACCAGAGGTTGTACAGAGTTTCAGGGAGAGTATAAGGGAACAATTGACAGGAACTGGGGAAAGAAATAGAGTGGAAGAAGAATGGGTAGCTTTGAGGGATGAAGTTGTGAAGGCAGCAGAGCTTCAAGTAGGTGAAAAGACGAGGGCTAGTAGAAATCCTTGGGTAACAGAAGAAATATTGAATTTAATTGATGAAAGGAGAAAATATAAAAATGCAGTAAATGAAGAAGACAAAAAGGAATACAAACGCCTCAAAAATGAGATCGACAGGAAGTGCAAAATGGCTAACAAGGGAACCTCCCCATCGCACCCCCCTCAGATTTAGTTATAAGTTGGCACAGTGGATAGGCCTTGAAAAACTGAACACAGATCAATCAAGAAAACAGGAAGAAGTTATGTGGAACTATAAAAAAAAGCAAAATATACAAACTGAGTAGTTCATGGGCAAGATAGGCAACATTAAGGAGAACGCGAGCACAGGAGTGCTGTGGTGCCGTGGTTAGTGTGATCAGCTGCGGAACGCGAGGACATTGGTTCAAGTCTCCCCTCCAGCGAAAATTTTACTTTTTATTCTCAGACAATTATTAAAGTTCAGGCATTCACACATAATCAACTTCGCTCTCCAAAATTCCAGGACATGTTCAGATTTGCTTGGACATATGCAGGATTTGACGATCTACACACGGAAAAATTTGAAAACGTTACAAACATATGTTTTGACAGAGCACAGGGAAAACTGTGCGACTGTGAAACTGTTGCATTCATTTGTTGCAGTTTATGTGACAAACTCTTATGTTTTCATCACTTTTTTGGGAGCGATTATCACATCCACAAGAAAACCTAAATCGGGCAAGGTAGAAGAATAATTTCACCCATTCGCCAAGTGTACAAGTTAGGTGGGTCGACAACATATTCCTGTCATGTGACGCACATGCTGTCACCAGTGTCGTGTAGAATATATCAGACGTGTTTTCCTGTGGAGGAATCGGTTAACCTATGACCTTGCGATCAAATGTTTTCGATTCCCATTGGAGCGGCACGTGCTTTCGTCTTCTAATCGCACGGTTTTGCGGCGAGGTCGCAAAACACAGACACTAAACTTATTACAGTGAATAGAGACGTCAATAAACGAACGGACAGATCATAACTCTGCGAAAATAAAGAAATTATCTTTTCACTCGAGGGAAGACTTGAACCATGAACCTCTCGTTCCGCAGCTGCTCACGCTAACCACGGGACCACGGCGCTCCTTCGCACAGACTTTCCTTGCATTACGTATCTTCCGCATGGACTACTCAGTTTGTATATTTTGCTTATTTTTTTCATAGTTCCACACAACTTCTTCCTGTGTCCTCGATTGATCTGTGTTCAGTTTTTCAAGGCCTATCCACTGTGCCAACTGATAACTAAATCTGAGGGGGTGCGATGGGGAGGTTCCCTTGTAAGCAGGGATGGCTAGAGGACAGATATAAGGATGTAGAGGCTTATCTCACTAGGGGTAAGATAGATACTGCCTACAGGAAAATTAAAAGAGACCTTTGGAGAAAAGAGAACCACTTGTACGAATATCAAGAGCTCAGATGGAAACCCAAAGCAGGGAAGGGAAAGCAGAAAGGTGGAAGGAGTATATAGAGGGTCTATACAAGGGCGATGTGCTTGAAGACAATATTATAGAAATGGAAGAGGATGTAGATAAAGATGAAATAGGAGATATGATACTGCGTGAAGAGTTTGACAGAGCACTGAAAGACCTAAGCCAAAACAAGGCGCCGGGAGTAGACAACATTCCATTAGAACTACTGACAGCCTTGGGAGAGCCAGACCTAACAAAACTCTACAATCTAGTGAGCAAGATGTATGAGACAGGCAAAATACCCTCAGACTTCAAGAAGAATATAATAATTCCAATCCCAAAGAAAGCAGGTGTTGACAGATGTGAAAATTACCGAACTATTAGTTTAATAAGTCACGGCTGCAAAGTACTAACACGAATTCTTTACAGACGAATGGAAAAACTGATAGAAGCGGACCTCGGGGAAGATCAGTTTGGATTCCGTAGAAATAGTGGAACACGTGAGGCAATACTGACCTTACGACTCACCTTGGAAGAAAGATTAAGGAAAGGCAAACCTACGTTCATAGCATTTGTAGACTTAGAGAAAAAATTTGACAATGTTGACTGGAATACTCTCTTTCAAATTCTGAAGGTGGCGGGGGTAAAATACAGGGAGCGAAAGGCTATTTACAATTTGTATAGAAACCAGATGGCAGTTATAAGAGTCGAGGGGCATGAAAGGGAAGCAGTGGTTGGGAAGGGAGTGAGACAGGGTTGTAGCCTCTCCCCGATGTTATTCAATCTGTATATTGAGCAAGCAGCATAGGAAACAAAAACAATAAATTCGGAGTAGGTATTAAAATCCATGAAGAAGAAATAAAAACTTTGAGGTTCGCCGATGACTTTGTAATTGTGTCAGAGACAGCAAAGGACTTGGAAGAGCAGTTGAACGGAATGGACAGTGTCTTGAAAGGAGGATATAAGATGAACATCAACAAAAGCAAAACGAGGATAATGGAATGTAGTCGAATTAAGTCTGTTGATGCTGAGGGTATTAGATTAGAAAATGAGACACTTAAAGTAGTAAAGGAGGTTTGCTATTTGGGGAGCCAAATAACTGATGATGGTCGAAGTAGAGAGGATATAAATTGTAGACAGGCATTGGCAAGGAAAGCGTTTCTGAAGAAGTGGAATTTGTTAACATCGAGTATAGATTTAAGTGTCAGGAAGTCGTTTCTGGAAGTATTTGTATGGTATGTAGCCATGTATGGAAGTGAAACATGGACGATAACTAGTTTGGACAAGAAGAGAATAGAAGCTTTCGAAATGTGGTGCTACAGAAGAATGCTGAAGATGAGGTGGGTAGATCACATAACTAACGAGGAGGTATTGAATAGGATTGGGGAGAAGAGGAGTTTGTGGCACAACTTGAATAGAAGAAGGGATCGGTTGGTAGGACATGTTCTGAGGCATCCAGGGATCACCAATTTGGTATTGGAGGGCAGCGTGGAGGGTAAAAATCGTAGAGGGAGACCAAGAGGTGGATACACTAAGCAGATTCAGAAGGATGTAGGTTGCAGTAGGTACTGGGAAATGAAGAAGCTTGTACAGGATAGAATAGCATGGAGAGCTGCATCAAACCAGTCTCAGGACTGAAGACGACAACAACAACAACAACAACAACAACAACAACAACTTCCCTGTACTGACCTGCCTGCAAAGTTTCTGTCTTCCAGCAGACAATCATTCGCAATAGCCACAGATTCTTGCATTCTAGTTTTGTAAGCGGTTTGATCATCACAGCCTGTTTCACGGAAACTACTCACATGTTGGGAAAACCACTATCATTTCTAGGTTCCACGAAGAGCTATAACTGAAGTGGTGTCTACTTTGTAATTAGAGGTTATGAAGTAGGAGATAACACATGAGGTGCGGTAACACGTATTTTTAGACACGCAATCACGACGATAATAATAAAAACAGTCATGATTCAATAGATTAGATACAGCCGATTTCCATTAGTTTTATGAACAAAATCGGTGTAGTTTTGAGAGAACTATCTGCATTTAAACTTTAACCATTTATACCACTCCTTCTAACAGAACATCCTATAAGATTTTACCGTATCTCTCTCTTTCAATATATCGAAAAATACTGTCTGCGTGTCGACATCGACCATATTACATACACATTACATGTATCACTCCATTGAAGCAGGTGACCAGTGGTCAAAGTCATTTGCAAAGACCTGTGTAAAGTTTTGTCGACTCTACTGGAGGAATACCATATCCAATAGACTATCAATCACAAGAGAGGGTTCTTGTATTGTTCTTTTATAAGCAGTTGAATACACTTTTTTTTTCAACTGTAACACATTCAAGCACTGTATGAATACAGCTTTGTACACTGCCATACACTTCGTTTTTCTACCATTACTTCATGGTATGTGTCAGGTGCTAAACCACATTAACACTTTTCGATTCATTGGCTTTCACAGAAAGCTGCACGTCGCATAGTGTAAACTCTGCAGTTCCTGCAACGAACAAGATGTTTCTCCAGAATGAGATTTTCACTCTGCAGCGGAATGTGCGCTGATATAAAACTTCCTGGCAGATTAAAACTGTGTGCCGGACCGAGACTCGAACTCAGAACCTTTGCCTTTCGCGGGCAAGTGCTCTACAATCTGAGCTACCCAAGCACGACTCACGCCCCGTCCTCACAGGCAAAGGTCCTGAGTTTGAGTCTCGGTCCGGCACACAGTTTTAATCTGCCAGGAAGTTTCAGGACGTTTATCATTGAAAAATATGGAAAACATCGCAACAGTTAGGTGTCGGAGATCGCAGGAACTTCTGTAGGCTACCACCACCAATTGTCTTCTCGTGCCCGTCTCATGGAATCCATATGCCGGCTGCACCAGATGCTCAGAGAGACTGTCACTGTGACTGCCAAGCAGTCAACCGATCAATTTACATGGGGGAGGGGAGGGAATAACCGTCCAGTGCAAATACTGGTCGCATTGAATCTTCTCAGACTTCTACCTAAAAATCGGAGAATACTCACAACACACGCAATCGTGAAGGCTGCGCAACACATATCGAGTATTAGTTCGCTATTCACACGCGCAAAGGGCGACGCGTTTAGGTCTACTGCACTCTGGTACTCCGCTTGACCGGTTTGGGAGGCTCATTGGCGGCTTGCGCCTTAAGACAGAAATATCTGTTCACGGACACTAAGCAGAGTCGTTCTAGGAAACACTGACATGTGTATCAGTGTAATTACAATTAAATATTATGATCGCAGTGCCCATCTGGTGACATTCGACAATGAGCAAAGTATCAGAGATACTCCTTTATGATGAGTGTGACTCTCGAAATATCAGTTTCCCACGTAAATCTATATCCTCCTAATGACAGGACATGATTTTCCATGTAAAATCTTTCATACCCCTATGGCTGTACATGCCTTGAAATCACGATTTTCCATGTAAAAATCCGATAATCTGTACCTCCTTTACGACCAGACATAGTATGTTCACTTCCCACCCACATCATTTTCTTTGCATGTGTCTGAACACTGACCACAGTAACAGTACGCTCCAACACATACCCACTTCAGACAAACAGTGCAATTATCGTTTATACATTTATAGCGTCCGAAAAAATTACGGTACGTCCACACTCACACTGGCCAGGTGTCTCCATTCTCCTAAGTTCTAGGAAATTATTTGACATTTAGGTCTTCCAGCCAATCAGATTCGAGAACAGACTGCAGGTATTTTCAATCAGCGCTTTCGGAAGATGCTGCATCCCGCCAACCACTTTCTCAAACAAGTGTTGTAAAGCACAGGCCTCTGGCACTATGAGATAATCAACAGCTTCCTATGGACAAAAGGGGTGGAAAGACTTCACCGATATGGGTTGATGTACTGTAACAAACATCGCAGTCGATAGTGCGACAAAGAATATGTAAGAATCTGCTTGGGGGAGCCGATGAGAGGACGTTCTGTGTATCAATGATGTTACAGCCGTGTTGCGTGCCATGTTTGTACACTATAGCAGATCCAGTTGAACCCCTGCATTGGTATATTGTGGAGGTGTTTACGAAATGAATCTATCACTCCTTACAGTCGGATATTCTCGTCACTGCGCTGTAATAACAATTTCCCACATCAAACATATCCTCTCTCACAGCTGGACACACGTAACCTTTTACAGGAATAGTAGTCTGATCACTTCCCACACACGTCTGGTGATATGTAGGAACACCAAACACAGTAACTTTACGTTCCAACTGCAGAACATTCCCGACAAGTAGCGTTATTACCATTTATAGGTGTATAGCACCTGAAAAATAATTGTGTGTCCACACTCACACCAGCTGGAAGTTACGCATGGCCTACCACAGCTTACCAGTAGCAAAACTCCGATCTAGAGTCTTATATTTGTGTCACGTTCGTTCTTGCACGATAGGTGGCATATGCCGGAGTAGGAAGAACTGACACCTAATGTAGAAAGTGTAACTTAGAAGATTCTAGTGAACTTCGAAAATTCACCTCATCCTCACAAGATGTCTCGAATTCGTCATTCAACAAAATGATTTAACGTATTGGTCTTTCAGCCAGTCAGATTCGACACAGACTGTAGGTATGCTGATCTTAGGACGTAAATAAATGGATTGGTCTCCAGATTTCCCCATGAGTGCTCCGGAACCATACACTGATGTGATAGTAGCTGTTGGTACATTCCCATCCAGATTCTGTCCTTGCGGTATCGTTGGAATGGTCCATTGTTCAATGAATGGCGCTTATGTTGGAGTCCTGTACTGACGTGTATCATGCTGTTTGAAAACCTCGGTGCACTTCCATTACTCAGAACAACCATCACAGGGAGAGGAATGGAATGGAATGATTTTCATATACCAAAACAAACATGTAACTACCCTCATTCATCCACATTTTTGTCGTATTTTCCTCAATTGTAGGTATTTTTCATGAACTTCTCAGTTTTACCGGTTTTTTCCGTAATTTCAAAACATTTCACCCAATTACTCGAGGTCAAAACCACTGCTATCTACGACTTCTCACGCCAACAAAACGTCATATCGCGTCGTTCTCGTGATGCTACCACTCAGTTGCATTGCAGCAAGGTTCTCAGTTTTGTATCATTGTTAAACCACCACGTCCATTATTTTGTGAGTGCTATATGCATGTGCACATATCGTGAACTCTATTAAATTGCCCATATCACATGACACAAATACTCTTTTGCAGGGCGAGAAATAACCAGCTGCATAGAGGAGGTGCAAAAACTACTTTCCTGAGCCGAAACACTTCATAAATTCGGTAAGATTGTATTACAATTGGCCGTTTGCCCCATGTCACAAAGTGTTCTCGCATTCGTACAATAAGTTCGGAGACTGATAGATCTCACCAGCACTTTGATGATTACCACCCCATGAAATGAACCAGATCCAGAGCAGCACTCTGTCCTCTATTTCGAAACAAGCTACCCATTCGTTGAACCTATTGGCTAAGGATTCTGAGCAAAACTCTAGATGATCTCTCTTTACGCATCTCGTAACTCTTCCTTTGTCTTTAACCAACCCTCCCTGCAACATAGTCTCTGATTTAATTTGGAACTGACCAGAAGTATGAGGGTACTATACACGCCACATTCAATGCCTCGTGAAGGAACAGCATGAGTTGAGTTCCACGTAATCAATACAATTCGATGTTTTGCTTTCAGAAAGAGTATAACACATGTTCCAAACTTGTACAACCGACCGATGCTGGTGATATAGATAGGTAGTCTCATTCCAATACTGAAACTGCCATTTTGCTAAAATTGTTCTGAACCAATATTACTCATGTCATCCATCCAATTACACACAATCTCTGTAGATGCAGGCAGACTGGAGGGGGTTATCACTCCTTATTGAAGATATGAGCCTGATACAAATGGTTCAAATGGCTCTGAGCACTATGAGACTTAACTTCTGAGGTCATCAGTCCCCTAGAACTTAGAACTACTTAAACCTAACTAACCTATGGACATCACACACATCCATGCCCGAGGCAGGATTCGAACCTGCGATCGTAGTGGTCGCGCGGTTCCAGACTGTAGCGCCTAGAACCGCTCAGCCACCCCGACCGGCGAGCCTGATACATTTGAGAGTGTTGTGGTAATATAACAGACGATTAAGAAGAAGAAATGTATGGTTTATGCATGACGAAGCTGCTCTTGGGTGTGTCAGCACCACCAACAGAGACGTCCAGTTGTTCAGGGAGGTGTTTGATTGTGATCTTTCGATCAATTCGAACGAGAATGTCTGCATGTTCCAACACTGCACATGTCACGGCTATGTGTGGCCAGCCGGCACGCGGGAGATTGGACAGGTTTGTACGACCTTGTTGCAATGATGACAGACGTCTCGCTCAAAGACTCGCCATGCTTTAGTTCACTACCAGGTCTCCGTAGACACTCTGCAAGCGCCTATGAATATCTGCGGTGCTCTGGTTTTCCGCCAAAAGAAACTGACTGACAGCCATATGCATGGAACGCACCACCGTTACAGACGCCATTTTGAAGGCTACATATAGCGTCGCTAATCATCGGAACTTCAGGAATCCATACGGGCTGAATGGGGAATATTCCACCATGTCCCACACCAAATTCCGCTGTTTTTCAACCGTAATTGGCAGAGAAAAAAAGGTGTTGCATTACTTTATTGAACGCTCCTCGTACCATTCCATTTACCCTGATGCCCTGATACACAGCACCATCCAACTGCAAAACCTTTCATTCAGTTTTCGGCGTTTGTGTAAGAATGGGTCCTTCCAGAGAGATGAACGACCTTGGCAGCCGCAGGATACTCGTACACCAGTTCTGAATCAACAGATTGGACAGCATATTGAGGCCAACTTCAGTACAAGCTTCAGGAACAGGGCCCGCCAGCATAGAGTAAACCAAAGGACGGGGTGGTGTATCCAGTATGAAAACAGATACCACCGCTATCAATTCCAACATGCGCAAAGATTATCGGCAGTGATCTTTAGCAGTGAAGCTACCTTTGACAGAGATGACATCACAGGCATACAGTCTTCTGTGGCCTACTGGAGATCTTCGGGGAATGGTTGATTATCGCATTAGTAATGGTTTACAATCAATATTCGGGCAGGGACGACTGGCGATTTGAACCTGGTGTTTCACAACAAGGCCTTAATGGACACATGTACGTGGAATTCCTACAGAACGCTCTACCTCTTTTGCTATAGAATGTGTCTTCAGCAATAAGACTGGTAATGAGACTGATGCATGAGCATCAACCCATTTCCGTATCACAGTTTGTTGTCACCTCAACAACATTTTCCCCAGGATATGATAGAGCGTGGAGGTCCTTGTGGCTGCCCTAGGCGATCACATGACTTATGTCTTCTTTTATTTTACTTGTGGGGGCATTTGAAAAGTGCTGCATACGCTGAATATATTGATGATGTGAAGATGCTTGAACAGCGTGTTCATGCAGCCTGTGACTCTTTTCGGTTACTGCTTGCAACACTCGAAAGAATGAGGCAGTCCATGATATAACGTGTGACAGCTTACTTTGCACAGCGTGGCGGCTATTATTAACAGCTTTGTTACACGGAAGAAATTAATGCAACGTAATGAAGTGCCACTAATTGGTTTATAGCAGTCTCACCACCCATTTCCCGACATATGTTGACATGAACTATTTTCTTTCTTTTACTGTCAGAATCACCTCCAGAAGTTAATCCCCTTACTTAATATTTGCCTTCTAGAGAGAGAACATTCTAGCAGTGCCAACTAGTGAGATAAACAGAGGAAAATCTATGTGTACGGCCAAGCACGTTTGCTGGCAAGGAGACAACTTCCGTAAACATGTATTGAGGATAGACGTTCCTTAAGGGGAAACTGCAACTCACTGTTCAACACAATCACGAGAGATTTATTGGCTGTGGCTCTGAACCGGTCCAACAAGTGGGAACATCGCACAACCCACTGCTTTTATTGCTGTATCGATTCAGGGATATATGATAGCGGTGGAACCTTGTTTCTTTTACAGTTATGAAACGATTCCGAACAGCCGGCCGGAGTGGCCGAGCGGTTCTAGGCGCTACAGTCTGGAACCGCGCGACCGCTACGTTCGCAGGTTCGACTCCTGCCTCGGGCATGGATGTGTGTGATGTCCTTAGGTTAGTTAGGTTTAAGTAGTTCTAAGTTCTAGCGGACTGATGACCTCAGAAGTTGAGTCCCATAGTGCTTAGAGCCATTTGAACCATTTTGATTCCGAACATTCAGATGATTTGCGCTCAAACAGCGATAAAATTTGCTTCAGAGTGCCTGTTATACTTCTCGTTCGGTTAAAATTCAGTAGTGGAGGCACTTACCACGCACGCAACTTCCTATCTGAAGTATTTCATGCGCTCTGTTCATGACTTGCCCCCCCATATCTGAGTGTGGTCAGCGCGCCTGACTACCATGCCGAGGACCCAGGTTCGATTTCTGACAGTGGCAGATACCGTCTTAATGGGAGGACGGAATTGCGGTGCACAGTGCCTCGTGAGGCCAACAGAGGAAGCTACTTGACCGAGTAGTAGCGGCTCCCGTTCACGAAAACTGCCAACGGCCGGGAGAGCCATGTGCTGACCGCACATCCCTCCATACTGCATCCAATGATGCCACGGCGGTCGATTGATATCGATTGGCTCACCAGAGCCTGTGGACGGAGTTTACGATTATGTGTTAATGACCAACTTTATCAACCGTCTCTTGAGCCAGACGTGGATGTTGTTTCATACCATTAGACAAATTATGCGTTTCTGCTGGCAATGTATTTGTCTTCCTCAATCCCGCTGATTAATCTGCTGGTGAGGTACCACATGACACGGATGGAAGCTGCTCACACGAAAAATACAAACAACGCTGGACTGACTTACTCAGAACACCGCAGGCCCCATAAGGCCCGCAGGCGCATCTGGCTCGCAACTTGTTTCAATCCGGCCTGTTGAAGAAATTAGTGGGGGAGAGAGCGAGTTACGGGGCACTGACACGTACAATATCATTGTCAATATGTCAGTTTAATGACCACCAGAGGGGGAATATTGTCGTATTGTCAGTACACGAAATGTCGTCGAATAGTGTTGATGCCGACCAAAACATTCTCACTATTGCCAATATGTACTGAGCGTGTGAGAGTGAGTATTACCGGTTTGAAACTGACCAAGTTTTTAAAAAGAACGAAGAAGTGGTGGCTTAATTTATTTATTGTTACATGCCTATGTGAGCAGTCATCAAAAATATTTTTGGACAAATATTTGAAAACTGCTAGCTAATAGTGTTTGTGGATATTGAAACACTAATTTCAAAACGAATGACCTACCAATCACCAAAAATGACAGTTATCCCTAACAGTAGGTCGACTCGCACTGTCTGTATTATTGTAGTATTTTTCTATTGTTATTTATATTAACATTAGTAAATAATTGTTATCCATTGCAGTTGTATTAGAACACTCCAACTGCTGAAGTTAAAGGTAACGCACAATGAATTAGCCGCAACTAGTTGCTTTAATTTTTTAATGACATTTCAGGACACGTCACATCCAAACTCTGCAACCAAGACTGTTAGTTTTTTCATATTAGTCTCCATATGTTCACTTTATTTATGTGTCCTAAATATTGTTTCTTTACCAATGGCGAATCTTGCAATGGAAGCTTTTTTGGGCAGCTATTGCAAAACGTCACAAGTAAAGCAATAATGTTCATGAAGCGTAAATAAAAGTAGACATCTGAGGATAAGGTGAACGTGAAATGAATATTGTTGTTGTTGTGGTCTTCAGTCCAGACACAGGTTTGATGTAGATCTCCATGCTACTCTATCCTGTGTAAGGTTGTTCATCTCCAAATACCTACTGCAACTTACGTCCTTCTCAACCTGCTTGATGTATACTCTTCTTGGTCTCCCTCTACGATTTTTAACCTTCACGCTGCCCTCCAATACCAAATTGATGCCTCAGAACATGTCCTACCATCGATCCCTTCTTCTAGTCAAACTGTGCCACGAATTCCTCTTCTTCCCAATTCTATTCAGTACCTCCTCATTAGTTATGTGATCTACCCATCAAATCTTAAGCATTCTTCTGTTGCACTACATTCCATTATCCTCGTTTTGCTTTTGTTGATGTACATCTTGTATCCTCCTTTCAAGACACTGTCCATTCCGATCAACTGCCCTTCCAGGTCCTTTGCTGTCTCTGACAGAATTACACTATCATCGGCAAACCTCAAAGTTTTTATTTCTTCTCCATGGATTTTAATTCCTACACCGAATTTGTCTACTGTTTCCTTTACTGCTTGCACAATATACTGATTGAATAACATCGGGGATAGGCTACGACCCTGTCTTACTCCCTTCCCAACCACTGCTTCCCTTTCATGCCACTCGACTCTTATTACTGCAATCTGGTTTCTGTACAAATTGTAAATAGCATTTCACTCCCTGTGTTTTACCCCCGCACCTTCAGAATTTGAAAGAGAGTACTTCAGTCAACATTGTCAAAAGCTCTCTAAGTCTACAAACGCTAGAAACGTAGGTTTGCCTTTCCTTAATCTATCCTCTAAGATACGTCGTAGGGTCAGTATTACCTCACGTGTTCCAACATTTCTACGGAATCCGAACTGATCTTCCCCGATGTCGGCTTCTTCGTTTTTCCATTCGTCTGTATAGAATTCATGTTAGTATTTTGCAGCAGTGACTTATTACTCTGATAGTTCGGTAATTTTCACGTATGTCAACATCTGTTTTCTTTGGGATTGGAATTATTATATTCTTCTTGAAGTCTTGTTTCGACTTAGGTCTTTCAGTGCTCTGTCAAACTCTTGATGCAGTAACATATCACCCATTTCGTCTTCATATGCGTCCTCTACCATCAAATGGTTCAAATGGCTCTGAGCACTATGGGACTTAACTTCTGAGGTAATCAGTCCCCTAGAACTTAGAACTACTTAAATCTAACTAACCTAAGGACATCACACACATCCATGCCCAAGGCAGGATTCGAACCTGCGACCGTAGCGGTCGCTCGGTTTCAGACTGTAGCGTCTAGAACCGCATGGCCACTCCGGCCGGCCCTCTACCATCTCCATAATATTTACCTCCAGTACATCGTCCTTATATAGACCCTCTATATACTCCTTCCACCTTTTTGCTTTCCCTTCTTCGCTTAGAACTGGTTTTCCATCTGAGCTCTTGATATTCATATAAGAGGTTCTCTAGGCTCCAAAGGTCTCTTTTCCTGTAGGCAGTATCTATCTTACCCCTAGTGATATACGCCTCTACATCTTTACATTTGTCCTCTAGCCATTCCTGCTTAGCCATTTCGCACTTCCTGTCGATCTTATTTTTTAGACGTTTGTATTCCTTTCTGTGTGCCTCATTTACTACATTTTTATATTTTCTCCTGTCATCAATTAAATTCAGTATTTCTTCTGTTACCTATGGATTTCTACTAGCCTTCATCTTTTTACCCACTTGATCCTCTACTGTCTTCATTATTTCATCTCTCAAAGCAATCCACTCTTCTTCTACTGTATTTCTTTCTTGTCAATCGTTCCCTAATGCTCTCTCTGAACCTCTCTACAACCTCTGGTTCTTGCAGTTTATCCTGGTCCCATGTTCTTAAATTCCCGCCTATTTGCAGTTTCTTCAGTTTTAATCTGTAGTCCACAACCAATAAATTGTGGTCAGAGTCCACATCTGCCGCTGGAAATGTCTTACAATTTAAAACGAGGGTCTTAAATCTCTGTCTTACCATTTTACTCGTATAATCTATCTGAAACCTTCCACTGTCTCCAGGCCTCTTCCACGTATAAAGCCTTCTTTCATGATTCTTAAACCAAGTGTTATCTGTGATTAAGTTATGCTCTGTGCAGAATTCGACCAGGCGGCTTCCTTTTCATTCCTTATCCCCATTCCATATTCACCTACTACTTTTCCTTCTTTTCCTTTTCCTACTCTCGAATTTCTGTCCCTCATGACTATTAAATTTTCGTCTCCCTTCGCTATCTGAATATTTTCTTTTATCTCATCACACATTTCTTCAATCTCTTCGTCATCTGTGGAGCTGGTTGCCATATATATTTGTACTACTGTGGTAGGCGTGGGCTTCGTGTCTATCTTGTCTACAATAATGCATTCACCATGCTGTTCATAGTAGTTTACCTGCGCTCCTATTTTTTATTAATTATTAAACGTACTCTGCATCTTACTTTTTCCATTTCCCTTTTTAAATTTTCTAACCTACCTGACCGATTAAGGGATGTGACATTCCATGCTCCGATCCGCAGAACGCCAATTTTTTTTCTCCTGATAAGGACGTCCTCCTGAGTAGTCCCTGCTCGAAGATCCGACTGAGGGACTATTTTACCTCCAGAATATTTTACCCAAGAGCACGCAATCAGCATTTAACCAAACAGTAAAGGTGCATGCCCTCGGGAAAAATTACGGCTATAGTTTCCTCTTGCTTTCAGCAGATCTCAGTACCAGCACAGCAAGGCCGTTTCGATTAATGTTACAAGGCCAGATCAGTCAATCATTCAGACGTTGCACCTGCAACTACTGAAAAGGCTGCTGCCCCTCTTCAGGAACCACACGTTTGTCTGGCCTCTCAACAGATACACCTCCGCTGAGGCTTCACCTATGGTACAGCTATCTGTGTCGCCGAGGCACGCAAACCTACCCACCAACGGCAAGGTCCATGGTTGATTGGGGGGGGGGGGGGGGATGAAATGAATGTATTCTCAAAAACATGCGTTTTGAGGCACAGAACCAATACTAATCTTTAAACTTGGGGCTATTTCATTCAGAATTACTCGTCTATTCTCCTTTACAAGCTCCTCCAGTAACGCAATGTTCTCATCCGTCACTGTGTGGGGAACCAGTCCTGATCTTGGGGCATCCTCCACAGAAGTTACACTGCTTTTAAACTTCCTAGACCAATCGCACACTTGCTGCAACGATAAACACAAATTACCGTACTGCGCTGACATTCTGCGATGAATTTTGATTGTTTTGACACTTTCACAACACAAAAAATATCTCACATATCGCTATTCAGTTATGGTGCATGTTGACAGTGGGGCAGCCATCTTGTTCTGGGGGCTGGTGCCTTCTCCCGCATTGTAGCATCACTCTGTCCTCAGTGGATCACTTTCTGAAACTCAAGGAACACCATTGCCACCTACCAACTCCATCAAACAACTTTTCGAAATTTTATGGAACTTTTAAGGTTTTTATTTGAATCACCCTCGCATTGAATCACGCTCTCGGGTTACCTAAGGCTGCCCATGCCTGTTCTAGAGGCACTCGCACTTTCTTTCGAGCTAACATGTGGATTATGAGTAACAGCTGCCTCGTCGGAGGCTTGCTCCATACCCTCTGCGTAGTATTTCCTGCCTTTGCAATAACAACTGTCTTGCATTTTCGCTGAGTTATCGTTTTTGTGGGACACCGGCCGATTCAATGACTTTGGGTGTAAAACTCACTTCTTCTCTCTGAGTTCCTTCTGCATTGTCAATAAACGAGGAACACACCTAGTTTCGCTTGGTTTATGAAAGATATTTATTTTTTTTTCAAATTAACCAGTACAAGTCACACATGTACAACACACAGAGCATTTCCTTTGCTCCCCTTTTATACCGGTGTCGCAGCAGTGCAAAACACTATTTTTTCCTTATCTGTAGTGATGTATGTCCTCATTGGGAACCAAACCACGAACTTCCCCATAAGACAGTAAAGTTTCAACTCCTAAACAGATAAAGCCTAAGTGAGCCGTGGTACTCAATGTGCAAGGATCCTTTCCTATGGCAAGAAGATGTTTGCGAGAACTTCGAGTAGTTGAGTAGAGAAACTAGCAGGGAAAGGTCAGGGTTAATGAGTAAACGAGGAGATACGTGCGGATGGCGGTCGCGAAAGGAGTTTGGAAGATTGCTGCGGGCCCACACAGGGTGTAGACACCGGCCCCTAGTCGTCGGCTACCGCTGGCTTGGCTTGCTAGGACTGCCTTTTGCTCAGGTGGTCCGTGGAGCTGTGAAGTGATGGCCCCGTGTCTATTGATACCACTGGGTACACTGCCTGTTGGGAGCAATTCCGGCGACTGAAAACGTCTGTTTTAGTGCACTACTCCTCGAGCCCTGTAATTGGTCGCCTTTTCCTCCATGTTGTTTGACAAGCAATTGAAGCTGTTTATGGTGGTCCAAATGGTCTGGTCCGATTAGTTGATGAGGATTAAAACTGCCCAATGCATTAACCATACTTTTAATATTGCTGTGAAAAAGGAGAACGGGTTGGCGCGTTCGCCTTGGATTATAATGGAGTAAGTTATGTACATAACAGTGGTGTTAAAGTTATTATGTTTAAATGTTACCGTTGAACTGCCTCGCTTAATTTGCTTGCCACTTGGCAACTGAACTGTATTTAAGTGTGTGACTAGCAATATTTTCTTACATTCTGTGCGAGTGCACGAATTTCATTTAATCACGTTTTAATCTCTGTAAACTGTTAATAGGCAGTTATTGAATGTTGGTTTCACGATTTTGGCCAGCTGTGTGTCTCGAGAAGTGATTGTTTCTGAAATAAAGTGACTTAGGTCTTATTTGTGTTGGTATACTTCATGTTATAAATTTGATTAGTTATTTTCTTTACGTCAGTATACGCTAGCCTTACGTCTTTTCACGAATTCATGGAATTGCTAGGAGCTAAAGGTGTTGATTGCCTTAATAATTGCTAGATTTTTAAAGCAAACATCTTACTTAGAATGCTATTACTATGAATATTTTCCTGAGATTCGTTAAACCTATTTACGATATAGGGCGATTTAGAAAAATTTTGCCTTCTTTGCGGAGATCATTATTCACCCCCCCCCCCCCCATCCCCACCATTTTTTAAAGAAATCGTTATTTTAAATACACACATCAAAAAAAGTTTTGCATCACCTCGGTTCCAAGAGTTCCGGAACCTGTACAGAAAATTGGAAAATAGATCAACATAAATATCATTTCTGCCCTTTTTATTGCTAATGAAAACCACACATTGCATGTTGTTCCACCGTACAGCGCGACCTTCAGAGGTGGTGGTCCAGAATGCAGAACACACCGGTACCTCTATTACCCAGTAGCACGTCCTCTTGCATTGATGCATGACTGTATTCGTCTTGGCATATTATCCACAAGTTCACAAGGCACTGTTGGTCCAGATTGTCCCACTCCTCAACGGCGATTCGGTGTAGATCCCTCAGAGTGACTGGTGGGTCACGTCGTCCATAAACACCCTTTTCAATCGATCCCAGGCATGTTCGATTGGGTTCATGTCTGGAGAACATGCTGTCCACTCTAGTTGAGCGATGTCGTTATCCTGAAGGAAATCGTTCACAAGATGTGCACGATGGGGGCGCGAATTGTCGTCCAGGAAGACGAATGCCTCGCCAATATGCTGCCGATATGGTTGCACTATTGGTCGGAGGAAGGCATTCACGTATCGCACAGCCGTTACGGCGCCTTCCATGACCACCAGCGGCGTACGTCGGCCACATTAAATGCCACCCGTAAACAGCAGGGTGCCTCCACCTTGCTGCACTCGCTAGACAGTGTGTCAAAGGCGTTGAGCCTGACCGGGTTGCCTACAAACACGTCTCCGACGATTGTCTAGTTGAAGGAATATGCAACACTCATCGGTGAAGATAACGTGATGCCAATCCTGAACGGTCCATTAAGCATGTTACTGTGCCCATCTGTACCGCACTGCCTGGTGTCATGGTTGCAAAGATGGACCTCGCCATGGACGTCGGGAGTGTAGTTAGTTAACACGCAGCCTATTGCGCACAGTTTGAATCGTAACACGAAGTCCTGTTGTAACGCTACCGCCCGCTCGGGCGTACGTTAGCTCTATAAAGCCTGTACTGTAATAAGTTCACGGGCTTCACCTTATAAACAAGGATTTTAGTACATAAGTTGACCGCGTGTACCTAATAGAAGCAAGATCGGACTTATACTCAGTCAATAACTACAGTGATGCCTCAAGCAAATGTAAAGTATAACTACTCTTTAGCATGGACAAGAAGTACACACAGTAGATACTACCTATAATTAATAATTCGGTCGCCAGCCTACTTAGGCAATGAGTGAGTTTTTCCTTGTACAAGTGGGTGCATGTACAAGCATAGTAACCCTTAGTAATGATGCGTTATATGGCAAAGTTTGGAACCAGAAAAATCCACTGAACTAAAGTTCTCTCCTTTTGTACTAATTTGGACGAGCTAAATTTACACAACACCACACAGCAATGATTACTACGAACTGCATTTTGTATATTGATCAGACTGAAATTGGGCATAGATTACCCTATAATTAGCAGTTTTGAAAGCACATATACATTGTCACTATTAAAGATGGAAAAACACTAATACACTTAGGTATAATATAGAAGTTAGCTTTACTGGTCAAATCTGATCAGTACACATCAAGGTTTGCAAGAATGGACAAGGGAAAGGGGGGGGGGGGGCCCTAAAACTGTTATGGTCGTTATACTGAAACTGGTAAGTACTGAAGGCAAATTAACACTCAAAATTATCAATCTATGGATAACTACTCTTTTGTCTTACTTCTGAATAATTTAACTGTCATTATTTCTGTCTCAAATTAATTAAATAACATCGCTAACTCAATTAAAAAAAAAACTCTCTTCCAATTTAGTCATACTTTTGTTCTTGACCAACATTTGCAATAACACGCAGAACTTTAGACTTCTTTATCGCATAGATTAATCTGCTGATAATTTTCGTTAACACTAACATTAAACTTTCAGTTCAGGATACTCGGGTTGCACAATACGAGGTAAGGACCCTGTCTAGGTCAGTGATCAGGATCAGTAATGGCTAAGGCAATTCTGGTAAAAGTCACGTTATTATTGAACAGTTAGAAACATTTTCGACACTGGTCCACACAGATACACTTCTAAAGATGAAATAAATGTTTGACCTGTGCAAGTCGGTGCGGCGGTTGGCGGGCAGCGAGATAGCGGGCAGCACGGCACACATGCAAGCACGGCTAAGGCTCACACTGCATCGACACTTTCCATCTTCTTAGCGTCGTAATCTTTCCAATTTTGTGCCTCAGAATATAGCCGTGCCAAGTAGTCGTCGGAATCGGTTCATCCGAGGCTCAATGGAATCCACTTTTCCTGGGTAGCCTCCTCGGTACAGTACATGTTCCTCTGACCGACACCCAACTCCGACCGTTGCTCGCCTCCGACTGTTAATACTGAGCCCGTTGTGCCGAACCGCGCCCAGTGTGCGTTTTCCCGCCTCGCCTGCCTCCACCTTTTCCCGCTCCCCTACAGGTAGGGTATTCACCACAGGTTTTCTACTTCACATATCCTAATGCATTACCTACGTATGAACCAAGTGTATAAATTACAATTTTCACATCTTACAATAGTTTTAACATTAAATACACTTTCCTTTGATTACCACATTATTTGAAATCTAACATAAATAATAATATTCCTTTCAAAAGTTGCTCACAGTCTCTTTAACATAACGATACGAACCGAAAAAGAAGTTCAAAACATTGCTTACATTAATTTATCTAAATTCATAAAGAAAAAAATTATTATATGTACAGTTGTCGTTACACATGCCCCTGTTTCCAGAAAATTTTCTGAAGTCCAAATTTTATGGGAACACTAAATCTTACAATTATACAGTGGTTCTGAATCTTTACTTAAATGTCCAAAAAGGTTTACACTACATATTTCCTTTTACTCACTTTTGTAACACATCAAGAATAATTACTTGTCATTTACTCAAGTGCCTTTTGCACAGTCCAACTTCCCATCATAACATTACTAAAATAGCAATTTAATCATTTTTCCTAAATTTCTGAAAGAAATAATTTAAAATTCTGGGATACAAACATTTAACTACAAAAACAATTGCATATTTTGTATACACTATAAGATAATTTGTCGCTGCTTGCTTTGAATAGCAGTCCATTTCCTTACTTACTAAACAAAACACACACACATATATTCAGAAAATTAGCCACACATATTTGCTGCCTATTATGCGGATTTGGGCAGTCCTTTTCACTTCATATTGTCATATCTCCTGGATCACATTTACCATTTTCCATTGACTATTTATCTGCCCTCATTGGTATTTGGCAGTCCTTCATATTATGGTTCATACACTGCCGATTTTCATTTTTGACAGTCCCATCTTTTATCTGGCTGATAGCATTTATCCTTTCTTTTCAGTCCTTTTCTCCATACATTTTTACAGTTACAGTACAATTGGTAATCTGAAACTCACATAACTACATTAGCACACTTCCAAGGGTATACAGTCATTTACAAAGATTAGTTACATTTAGAATAACTTGGGTTCAGCATAAGATACAGCACAATTACTCGTTCTTAGGAACATACAGTTTCAGGTCCACAATATTTCTTACACCTAAAGGTCTTTTGGATTTTGGGTAGATCAGGTAGTAAGCATTGTCGTGTGGAATATTCTGTATTATATATGGTCCATTATAAATATATTTAAATTTTGAAATTTCATGGTTCAGTTCACTAGACTTTTCGTGGGTTTTTAAAAGAACATAATCTCCAATTTTAAATTTTGAAACTTTTAAATTTTTATTGTGTCTTTTAGATCTAGATTCAGCTTTTTGCTTTGCCCTTTTTATCACCAATTCTTTCTTTTGATCCAATCTCATACTTGTACAAGGTGGAAACTCTAGTTTTTCTTCAATTAAACTTTTACTACTCCTGCCTAACAAAATTTCTTCCGGTGGAAATCCTGTAGTTTCATGATGTAATGTGTTCATGACATTCTCAAAATCCGATATAAACCTGCCCCAGGCTCTATGATTGTGACTGCAGTATGTTCTACACAATCTCCCGATTTCTCGCATGTACCTTTCAACCGGGTTGCTTGCAGGATGGTAGGCGGCAATATATTTAACCTCCACACCATTTCTCTCCATTCCTTCTTTCCAAATTTTGGATATGAACTGGGGTCCATTGTCAGATAGTACTGCTTTGGATTTCCCGATGGTCCTGAAGTATTCGACCATCCTACTAAATACAGCTTTTGCTGTCGCTTTTTTCAAGGGGTATAATTTCACAAATTTTGAAAATACTTCCAAAATCACCAAAATATATGCACAATTTCCCGAAGTCTTTGGGAGGGGACCATATAAATCCACTGATAATAAGTTTAGGGTGTCTTCAGGCAACGTACTTTGCATTGGTCCCCTACTAGTTTTGTTCGGCACTTTGGCCTTTTGACAGACATCACATGACTTAATTCGTTCCTTTACCTTCTTACTTATACTACCAGCAATCACTATTACATTATTCAATTTATCCAAACATTTCTTCGGCCCACTAAGCCCTAATGCTAAATGAAAATAATTTATGACATCAGTGTCAAACTGGTTTGGCCAACATACCCTCCATTCCTCAGTAACTAAATCTTTCCTCCTATATAAAATGCCTTTAAAGATTTTGTAATATTTCTTAATTTGAGGATACTGCACACTGTCAAAATTTACCTTCACTGATTTCCAGGTTGAATCCTCATTCTGATGGTATCTCATATTTTTACATATCTGCTCAATTTTCCTCTTTCCTGAAACCTCTTTCATATACCTTATCTGAAAAGTACCCTCTTCCCCATTTTCATTTGGCACTTCACTCATACCATTAGGCAATCGAGATAAAGCATCTGCCACATAATTCTCAGTACCTTTAACATAGTAAATATCGTAATCAAATTGTTGTAGGTATAAAGCCCAACGAGTCAGCCTACCATTAAGTAAACGGCAATCTTTAAGAAAAGTTAAAGCTTTGTGGTCGGTATGTATAATGAGCTTATGGCCCCACAGATAATTTCTGAATTTCTTTAGCCCCCATATAATGGCTAAAGCTTCCTTTTCCGAAATAGTGTAGTTTCTCTCGTATTTTGTTAGAGTTCTACTTGCAAATGCGATAGTCCTGTGTTCGATTTCTTTCCCTTCACAGATTTCTTGGAAAACTTCTATACCAATTCCATAAGCACTGCTGTCAGTGCTCAAATGGAAAGGTTTTGACAATATAGGGTGATGCAAAATATTGTCATTCAAAAGTTCCCCTTTTAAGTTTTCAAAATCTCTCATGCACCCTTCAGTCCACACAAAAGCACTATTTTTCTTAAGTAAATTATTCAAATGAGGACTATTAAAAACTTGCCCCTTGACGAATTTTCTATAGAACCCACATAAACCTAAAAAGGCTTTCAACTGTTTTCTATTTCTAGGAGCTGGACATCCTGACATTGCACTTAACTTTTCCGGATCCTTGCCAATGCCGCTTGTAGTAATATTGTGCCCCAGAAACTTTATTTCCGATTTCACAAATTCACATTTCTTCCACTTAAGTGTCATGCCCCCTGCTTGTAGAGCAACAAAAACTTTCTGCAATAACTCGCAATGCTCTTGCCATGCTTCTGTAGCAATCAGTAAATCGTCTACATAAATGATTAGCCGGGAACTCAGTTCTCTCCCTAACACAAAGTCCAGTGCCCTAATAAATACTGCCACAGAAGTGCTAAGCCCAAACGGCACTACTTTATACTGATAGCGGTATATTTGCGGGATTCTTTACTCAATGGGATTTGCCAGTATCCGGCGGTCATGTCCAGACTGGTTAAATATTTCACGTTATAAAATTTTTGGAGCATTTCATCCAGATTTTCCGGTCTATCTATTTCCTTCTTTACAATTTTGTTCAAAGTCCTGGCGTCGATAACTACTCTCACTCCCCCATCCCTTTTGTTCACTATGATAAGGGGACTATTATACTCGCTGCTACTTCGTTCGATTACCCCCCACTCTATCATTTTATCTATTTCCACTTGAACAGCCTGTCTCTTTGATATGGGTATCGAAAACGGTCTTACGGAGAAAGGTTTATGCTCTATGGTCTCAATCTGGTATTCAAAATTCTTAACTAGGCCAGGTTTGTCCGAAAATACGGTGCTGTTATTATCTAAAACATCAAGCAATTCTGCTTTCTGTTCGGGAGATATTCCCTCTAAATTTTCCACCATTCCCTTAAATTCATGCCCCTGCTCGTCACTCTCATTTAATAATCTCTGGACATGGTACACCTCATACTTGTTTGTCAACCCATCATTCCCTTGGTCGATCTCCAACAACAAAGAGTCAATTTCTGAATCAAACACTTTCCCACTTTCCTCAAAATTCAATTCCACATTCCTAGATGTACTATTAATTTTGATTACTCCCTGGCTACAATCAATAATAACCTTTTCTTTATCCAACCAATCTATTCCCAGATCATTTCAGTACTCAAGTCTGGCACAACCAAAAAATCGTGTTCAAAGTTTTGTCCTTTTATACTAAATTCAACCAAAATCTGGTTCTTTACCGGCTTACTAGCCTTGCCAGTTGCCCCAACAATTTTTACACCTGTCACTGACATAATTACTAGCCCAGGCTTATCACAAATGTGTTCGAAAAATGACTGAGAAATTGCACTTACCTGAGACCCAGTATCAAGAAGTACTTGCAATTTCACGTTATAAATTTCAACTGGTATTATAGTTTGTTTAACCGTCGAATGTTTTTCATTACCGTGGTCTTCCTTGAGCAAATCCGGGTCGACAATAACATCATCCCAAGATATGCTTTTAACATTTACTTCATATATATCTGGTGGTTTCTTGGGTTCCGGAAGTTCAAAGTTATTAATTACCTGAACTATTTGCGAAATAAACCCTGAGTCGTCTGGTGGTTCTTTCTTTCTTTGTTCTGTTTCAACGTCTGGATTTTGTTTTGATACGTAGTCATCGTTAGGTACAATATCGCAATTAACTGCATCCCCTTTATTTTCACTGATTTTCTCATACCGTCTTTCAGTAAAAGTATATTCACTTTCCTTTACACCTGAAAATTCATCTTCACTAGAATCACCACTACTCTCTTCCTCAACATCAGATTCACTTAAGTACGCTACTTTTGCACAATAGGGAGAGTTAGAATATTCAATTTTGTTTGTATTTGCGTACCTTTCATCATCTGAACTATCGTCGGAATCCGACCATTCCGGATCGCTTTCAGGTTCTAACATAAAAGCTTTTCTGAGACAGGCACTAAGTTCTTCCTCTGTATTGTCGTCAGGCTTAGATTTTAATTCAATCTCCTCTTTTGGCAAAACGGCCTCATCATCAGCTTTATTTACATCTACTGTGACTTCATATTCAGTGTAATCCTCGTGGACTTTAATTATTTTCAGGTAATCATCTACCCCTTCTCCACGGTGCCTCTCGGTAGCAGCTTGTACTATTGGCGGACTATTCGCAGAAGTTATTTCTTCGTCAATGCTGAGGATTTCATCCTCCAAATCCTTCCTATCATTAACCTTCCTCCTATCGGCAGCACGTGTACTTTGCGCGGCCCTATTTATTCTCCCCTCTTCAAATTTGGGCCACGTCACTTTATGGACGTCCCTACTATCTCTATTTCCACCAACTAATTTCTTCGCCTCATCCTCCTTCTTAAAATCCTCCCACTCACATTGCTTTAGGCCCTTGTACAGATCATCGATCTGCACACGCCAATCAGTAACTTCTGCTAATTCATCCTCGCCCTTTATCTCATTGCAAACACTGCTAACCGCACCTCTCTGTGTATTCACAGTTTCATTTATTGTTTCCTTTTCCACGGAATTATCACTCGTAAAATTTTCATTAGCTCTGACGGCTATGTTCGTACCTACTGCTGCCGTATTGCTAGCGGCTTCTTTCCGAACAGGTGTTCTGCTAGGCTGGGCCGTTGCCCTCTGATGCTCCACTCGCCTGTTAACATGTAGCGCTCTGTGCGGCAGAGATGACTCATTCTGGCTCGCACCTGACGCTTGTTTCGCCACAACACGTCGCGGCGTTCCACGCCTGTCTCTAACCTGTTTCATTACATTACGGTCGGTCCGGTATCTTTTCTTAAATCGGGGCCGGTATGTATTGTCCGCTTCCGTTTGGCCGGCAACGTTTGCGGAAATTAGTTTCCCGCGTCGTTATTATTTTGCGCGGTATACTCTCGACCGCGACCTGGATAATTTCCTCTGCCTCTTCCTCTGCCTCTTCCTCTCTGTATTACATTGACGCGAAATCCATCGCCGTCATTTCGTTCGTCATTGCGTCGGTTATTATGGTTACCAAAATTTTGATAATTGGCACGACTTTCGCGCCAATGATCTTCGTCTTCGACTCTTTCGATAAATGCTTGGAAGCTGCGATGATTGCTTCCTACATACCTCTTTGAATCTTCTGGAAGCTTTTTATATAACTCCCAGATAATTTCTGAATCTGACCTTCGGCCTCTTAAATGCGTCAATTTCCGGTACCAATACTCGCAGAAATCTTTCAAAGAATTCCTGCCCCTGTTATCATGCTGTTTGGCCATGATGAACTCCTGCCATAAATGGTCCTGCTTTTGTTCAGACCAATATTCTTCCGTAAATCTTTGCCTAAATTCTTCGAACGTCATTCGTTCGGTATTTAAATTTATTCCCTAGCGCTTAGCATCACCTGCTAAGGCGCTAATTACAACGTTTATCTTTTCCTGATCAGACAAGTGCTCAGGAAATACTCTCTCGCAATTTTTGATAAAATCTAACGGATGCCACCCATTATGTTTCTTGGCTGGATCGAAGCGTTCCTCGCCTTCTAACAGCTTCGTAATTGGTGTGCCATTACAGACAACACCAGGCCTATCTTTAATTTTGCTCTCCAGATCGAAAATTCTGCCTTGAATTTTCGTAGTATTTTGTTCACAATTTTGAACACATCCGGATACTTTTTTACTTAAATCCCTTTCAGTGTGTAAAACTACCTTTTCCAATTGTGATATCCCGTGTTGACATTCGTTTACGATCTCAGTTTTAAGACCGAAAACTTTTTCGTCTACTTTAGTTTCAACCAGAGGTTCTACTTTCTCTTGGATGTTGAGAATTTCAACATCGAATCTACTATTAATGTTTCCAATTTCCTCCTGCATAGTATCCATATTTTTGTTAATGGTATCAATTTCAAGTTTCAGTGTATTTACCACAGAACTTAAATTACCCACTTTTTGTTCTACCTGTTCTATTTGTTTACTAATTTTAATCCCCTGTCCTTCGACCTGTGCTTTAATTTGATCCACGTGTGTTTTAAGCTGTTCATTCTGTGTTTTGAGCTGACGTCCCTGTGTTTTGAGTTGCTCGTCAACGTGTGTTTTAAGCTGTTCATTCTGTGTTTTTAGCTGATGGCCCTGCGTTTTGAGCTGCTCATCAACGTGCGTTTTAAGCTGCTCATTCTGTCCTGCAATTTGTTTGGTTAATTGTTCAAATAAGTCGTTCATGCTTAAAATTTTTACACTGTTTTGTTCTACGGAATCTGTGTGTTCCGATCCTACTTCATAAGTTTCTTTCGGTTCTTTCTTTATCTGTGGTGAATCAAATATGTCAGTGGATTCGTTCACGTACCCACTATCATCTACAAAGTCACCCTCTACTTCCTGTTTTGTCCCTTGCTGTGTTCGAGACGATCTCGACATTTCAATCTGTTCGTTGACGTGTTCGTGGTATTGTAAGTACGCCAACTGTCTTCCGCTAACGTCATCTGTTATCTGGCCGCGTAAACTCCTGCTACTGCCAGCCGCATTCTCCATTTCGCTTGGCGCATCTACCCTGCCTACGTTTCTGTCCATACTAAATGCCAACTACACCACACTATTATACTTGACTCCCACTGCAGTTTATTTTACTGAACTTTATTGCTATTCGTGCCACTGAACATCCACTGTTCGATCTTTACGTTAATTTGTAACCGACAACAACTGGATGTCCTGTCACCGGGAAGCCACTTGTAACGCTACCGCCCGCTCGGGCGTACGTTAGCTCTATAAAGCCTGTACTGTAATAAGTTCACGGGCTTCACCTTATAAACAAGGATTTCAGTACATAAGTTGACCGCGTGTACCTAATAGAAGCAAGATCGGACTTATACTCAGTCAATAACTACAGCGATGCCTCAAGCAAATGTAAAGTATAACTACTCTTTAGCATGGACAAGAAGTACACACAGTAGATACTACCTATAATTAATAATTCGGTCGCCAGCCTACTTAGGCAATGAGTGAGTTTTTCCTTGTACAAGTGGGTGCATGTACAAGCATAGTAACCCTTAGTAATGATGCGTTATATGGCAAAGTTTGGAACCAGAAAAATCCACTGAACTAAAGTTCTCTCCTTTTGTACTAATTTGGACGAACTAAATTTACACAACACCTCACAGCAATGATTACTACGAACTGCATTTTGTATATTGATCAGACTGAAATCGGGCATAGATTACCCTATAATTAGCAGTTTTGAAAGCACATATACATTGTCACTATTAAAGATGGAAAAACGCTAATACACTTAGGTATAATATAGAACTTAGCTTTACTGGTCAAATCTGATCAGTACACATCAAGGTTTGCAAGAATGGACAAGGGAAAGGGGGGGGGGCCCTAAAACTGTTATGGTCGTTATACTGAAACTGGTAAGTACTGAAGGCAAATTAACACTCAAAATTATCAATCTATGGATAACTACTCTTTTGTCTTACTTCTGAATAATTTAACTGTCATTATTTCTGTCTCAAATTAATTAAATAACATCGCTAACTCAATTAAAAAAAAAAACTCTCTTCCAATTTAGTCATACTTTTGTTCTTGACCAACATTTGCAATAACACGCAGAACTTTAGACTTCTTTATCGCATAGATTAATCTGCTGATAATTTTCGTTAACACTAACATTAAACTTTCAGTTCAGGATACTCGGGTTGCACAATACGAGGTAAGGACCCTGTCTAGGTCAGTGATCAGGATCAGTAATGGCTAAGGCAATTCTGGTAAAAGTCACGTTATTATTGAACAGTTAGAAACATTTTCGACACTGGTCCACACAGATACACTTCTAAAGATGAAATAAATGTTTGACCTGTGCAAGTCGGTGCGGCGGTTGGTGGGCAGCGAGATAGCGGGCAGCACGGCACACATGCAAGCACGGCTAAGGCTCACACTGCATCGGCACTTTCCATCTTCTTAGCGTCGTAATCTTTCCAATTTTGTGCCTCAGAATATAGCCGTGCCAAGTAGTCGTCGGAATCGGTTCATCCGAGGCTCAATGGAATCCACTTTTCCTGGGTAGCCTCCTCGGTACAGTACATGTTCCTCTGACCGACACCCAACTCCGACCGTTGCTCGCCTCCGACTGTTAATACTGAGCCCGTTGTGCCGAACCGCGCCCAGTGTGCGTTTTCCCGCCTCGCCTGCCTCCACCTTTTCCCGCTCCCCTACAGGCAGGGTATTCACCACAGGTTTTCTACTTCACATATCCTAATGCATTACCTACGTATGGACCAAGTGTATAAATTACAATTTTCACATCTTACAATAGTTTTAACATTAAATACACTTTCCTTTGATTACCACATTATTTGAAATCTAACATAAATAATAATATTCCTTTCAAAAGTTGCTCACAGTCTCTTTAACATAACGATACGAACCGAAAAAGAAGTTCAAAACATTGCTTACATTAATTTATCTAAATTCATAAAGAAAAAAATTATTATACTGTATGTACAGTTGTCGTTACACAGTGGCTGCACGAAAAGCATTATTCAACATGTTGGCGTTGCTGTCAGCGTTCCTCCGAGCCATAATCCGTAGGTAGCGGTCATCCAATGCAGTAGTAGCCCTTGGGCGGTCTGAGCGAGAAATGTCATCGACAGTTACTGTCTCTCTGTATCTCCTCCATGTCCGAACAACAGCGCTTTGGTTCACTCCGAGACGCCTGGACACTTCCCTTGTTGAGAGCCCTTCCTGGCACAAAGTAACAATGCGGACGCGATCGAACCGCGGTATTGACCGTCTAGGTATGGCTGACCTAGCCGTGTACCTCCTTCCATGGCGGAATGACTGGAATTGATCGGCTGTCGGACCCCCTTCGTCTAATAAGGGCTGCTCGTGCATGGTTGTTTACGTCTTTGGGCGGATTTAGTGACACCTCTGTACAGTCAAAGGGACTGTGTCTGTGATACAATATCCACAGACAACATCTGTTTTAAGGAGTTCTGGGAACCGGGGTGATGCAAAACTTTTTTTGATGTCTGTAGATCTGATACTGTTCAAGCTGAGATCCGAAGAAAAAAAAATTTTCTTTCTCCTTCTTAAGATTTCATTATCATAAATATATGCAATTAGTTAAGGTTACTATATCAAATTAAGGTTTTCAATTGTTAAATAAATTTTCTGTTAACATTTTTTAACTGTGAATGGTGTTGCTGTTGTGTTACCCTTGGGTTGCCCTTTCACACCACAGCCTTTACCTTCCCCCTGTTAAAATCCTTTTCACTAGTTTTCGAATATTGTAGTAACTCCGAAACGAGGAGTGTAAAGAGTGAAACGTCCTTGAATTCGTTTTATCAGTGCTACAATATCAGCAGCAAAATTTTTATAGTTCCATTTGGAAAAACGAACTTGTTACGGATATCTACGTTATTAATATAGCCATAAAAGAGTCTGTACGTTGGTTAGTGAATCAGGATGCGGTGCGGGAACTTACTTCTTAAAAAAAAAATCATAAAACATGAAGTATTGGAAGTATCTATTTAATTCTCTTTTCTCTACATAGAGGTACATCTAAAATTTTATTCCATTAGATTTTGAAAATGATGTAGTGAAGGTGGCCTCAGTTATTCTCAATGCATTTGAAGAGTCGAAATCGGAAGTTTCGGTGCACTCAGTCCAGCATATCTGTCTATGTTGGTAAGCAGCACGAATATTGTTTCGCCAGCTCGCCCATGATCAGTGAACGATCGGTACACTCCAAGGATTTAAGATACCTCCATAAGAAAAACTTGCAGAGGGCTAAATCTGGCGAGCATGCTGGCCACTAAAGCTCCCTCCCCCTTCCCGCCCCCTGCAAAGAGATGAGACAGTCGGAGAAATGTTCGCGCAAGAGTGTGACGCTGATGTGTGAGCCGTCACACAGTCTTGTTGGAACCAGATATCTCCCACGTCCATTTCTTCAAGTTCAGGAAAAAGAATTCTTAAATCATCTGGACATAATGCGCAATAGTGGCCGTAACAGCCCAGTCGAACTCTTCGAAAAACCATGGACCAATAATTTCAGTTTTGGATAATGCCGGCCGGCCATTGTGACCGAGCGGTTCTAGGCGCTTCAGTCCGGAACCGTGCTGCTGCTACGGTCGCAAGTTCGAATTCTGCCTCGGGCATGGATGTGTTTGTAATGTCCTTAGGTTAGTTAAGTTTAAGTAGTTCTAAGTGTGGGGGACTGATGACCTCAGATGTCAAGTCCTATAGTGGTTAGGGCCATTTGAACCTTTTTTTGGATAATGCCCACCAGTCACACATTCTGTACGTAGGGACTGCTCATGAAGTTCTCGTGGGTCCGTGCCACTCCAGTATGGCTTGTTTTGTTTATTCAAGCAACCAGACAAACGAAAATGTGCCTCGTCGCTGAAGAACGCAAGGGTCTCATAGGCAGGTTTTCGATCAAGGCTTCACATACAAAATAAAATCTTATGGATTAAGTGTGTGCACTGTCAATTTGTGGGGTGAAATCTGAAGCCTTCATGAAAAATTCGTGTCACTGTGCCATCGGAGAGCGCAAGAGCAACTGCACGTTTGCGTGCAGATCGCTTCGGGGAATTCAAAACCACGAGACACTTTCTCGACGTTTTCTGTTGTCCTACACACTACCAGTCTCCATGAACACCTCCACCACATAAAAACTGATTTTCGATAAGGAACACGACTTGCAGGTACAATATTAAACTGTTCCCTGAATGCACTCTGGGTTGTGATGACCGAACGGCCATTGGAAAAGTAAGACGCCCACTCTATCAAATGAGCTCAATCCCACAAAATGACCAATGTGTGGCGCGCGTTTCAAATTAGGAAGCTCCTAGGCCGCACCCTATATTTGTTGTTAACAGCTTACCTTAGTTGAATCATCCTGTTTACAGGTATGAATTGCACTACGGCCTGTCGATCCATAATCAGTACCCAACGTCTGCCTTTTATTTCAGAAAAGTTCCAATACTGTTCTTTACCCAGTTTCTGTTACTGATGACGAGCGTTTCGAAGATGGTATCCTGCACAACTTTTCCACGTGTTATTGCTTGCAAGGATAGAGTCACGCCTTGTACGCTGTGTATTGTGGATCGTGTATCAGATTAACTGACATAACACTGGCACGCACATTCGATCCGAGTCTGGTTCGCTTCTCTGCCTCGCAAGTCAAGCCCAATACGTTGTGCTATACTGACATTTACGAGGGATAATCATAAAGTTTTAATTATCACTTCGAAAAAATAAAATTACGTAATTAATTACTGGTTTAGTTGCAGGTACACGTCTGCAGTGCAGTAAGTCCCCGCACCACAGTACCGCAGCACGCCACAGAGGGGCCAAAATCCTTTGGTAAAGTGAAGTTTCGTGCGGTATTTCGTATTCTGCAACAGTCCAGGCTGATTTGGTAGAAGTGTACGGAAAAGGTCATTATCATATGACAATTCATATTTTTTTCTGAACTTTATGGCGAATTTTACAACAATTTATGTACGAATCAGGTATTGTAATGTAGAAAAATATTTTTTATTGTGCATATAATGACATATTTATACCTTCTTCAGTAACAGTTCACATTTCGGCCAACTTTGGCAAAAATGCAAAATCTGTCGTTTTTTTTACAAGACTAAAAACATGTAAGATGTTGCTCACTTAACAATGTTTCAGGTAATATTGTCACAAAGAAACGTAACAATTATTACAAAGCATTATTTATCAGGACCGTAGTAGACAAGCAATGTAACACACTAGTCGGTGCGCTATTGTTGCGAGGGGTCGATAAAAACGCTCTCGAAACCAACAGAAGGGGCCTCCGACGTAATAAACACCAGTGGCTGATTTAAAAATTTTACGCCCCTAGGCACACCATATTATATGCGCCCCCCCAAAAAACATGTTTTAAATAATAACTATTACCCGATCACTTCACAATTGCCTTTTTGGGTGGGAGCGTTGTGAGCTGTTTCCGTACTCTGCTATTCGTTGTTGTGAAGGACGCGTCAGGGGTCTAGTCGCGCTCAATCAAAATGTAATACGGTTCCTGAACTGTACTTGGTATACGGCAGCGAATAAAGCAAACTTAAAACTGCATTGTGTTAACACATTCTTCTGTCGAAAGACAACAGAAACGAGCACAAGGAAAAAACTTTTCTTTTGTGGCCTAAAAATTCAGCAGATCGTGTAGGAGACAACAGAGTTTTCTTATACATTCACTTTTAATATGTTCTTTTATACGAAACCGTTGAAAATGAAAATAAAATAGTTGTGTTACAATCTAAAAATTAAAGTGAAATGTGACATACATTAGAAATTAATACGTACTTTTACAAAGATGCGTTCAGAATTAAAATTAAACTGTCGTTTTACGATCTAATAACTTGAATGTGTAGCAGATAAAGAAAAGCACGTTCAGTATTAATACGTGAATCTATAAGAAAGTGTAAGAAATGAAATGAAACAGAGATTTCGGTGCACGAACTAATAACTAAATACAGACGAACAAACACTGAACTGGATTTGCTATTACATAATTTTACAGAATAGTGGGGAAAAATCAAATTTGTTTTATAATCTAATAGTTAACGTGTAAAGCATTAGGGTCTGTGTAAGTAGATGCTGCATTATAAGTGTTCACAATACCTTCAGCCCATGTAAGGGCTGAATAGTTTTGTACTGCAGCTACTGCTCTTTCTAATGGCATTAGCAAAGCTTTTACGCATTTATCGACAGAGCTGAACTACGTTATTTATATACACTTTTTCATCTGAGAGTACTCTTCGATAACGTATATTTCTGCGATAGCTATACATTTCAGCAGACGCCAAGAACACGCATCAGTTGTAATATACTACAGTATCAGTATGACGTGACTGTACAGAGCAGAGCGGCCTGGGTCACTCGGGTATTGTTTATTATTTCCGGCCCCTTCGGTCACGTCTGCACGTAAACGAGGATTGGTTCCGCGTTCTGCCATCGGCAATTTTAAAATAAACAGGTAATACGTAGTTTCTAAATCCAATGAATGTGCTCTAAGTTATAATAGAAATCACATTATAATCTGAAATTTTTAGAACTAAAATGAATAAATAAACAAACTCACCAGTCAGCAAAGTTAGCGTCTGGCTTTGACGGCAGAAAACTCGTTGATCATATCTTCATAGTTCAGACGTTTATCAGTTAGGAGGTCGGCTTCGATGTGAAGAATGGACAAGGCGTTCAATTTCTCCTCAGACAACGTAGAACGTAGGTAAGATTTCAGTCTTTTAAGAGCCGAAAACGAGCGTTCTGCTGAACAATTTGTGTCATATATAGAAATATTCTAAGAGCAATTTCAACATTCAGAAACACGGACTGTAACCTCTCTTTTCGTAAAAATTTACTCGTTTCGACTGGTATATCACTAATCTCAGAACATTTCAAAAATTCCATGAAATGTACTCATTCACTAGGGAAGGAAGGCTCTAAATCTGTTTCATATGACGCTTGGAGTTTTACTATACGTTCAGCAATACTCAAAACTGTGAAGGAGTCCAACACTGTTCTATAGCTTTCCTTCCTCCTCACTAATTCGGCATACAAGTTGTCGAGTGCTGGAAGCAATGTTTCGACTCTAAAGCTTTCCCTTCCAGTCAGAAAAAACTTCTACAGAGTCCGCTTCTTCATCATCTTGAAGTTGGCGTTTTTGTGATCTTTTATAGGTGAATTCGTAGTACATATCAGTGACAATCTCCATGTATTTATTTTCATAATAGTTGAACATGCCACGAACAGATGCAATAAATCCTACAAGTGATTCATATAATTCATGCACTATTATAGTATCAATATTTACACTTTGCAATTTCAGATTTACACTATTAAATCTCTGGATTATGCCCTTCCAAACTGTCATCATGAATACTGTTTCTAGTCTGTTGAGTTGATTCAATAAAGCCGAAGCCTCATTTCACACAAACGTATTATTGGAGATGCGGGTGAGGGCATTGATAACTCCCTCCCAGTTTTCATACAGACTTACACAGCTTCCTCTCTTGCTTATCTACGTGTTTTTGATAAACTTTTTACCGTTTTGCTTCCTGGTTTCATGGAAGAAAGAAGCTTATCCCAGCGCTGTGTAGAAGCAGAGAAAAAATTATAAAGGTTTTTCACTACACTGAAAAATGAACAGCTTCCCAGCAACGGCTTGCAGCACTAGTACCTACTAGATCCAAAGAATGTGCTGCACAAGGCGCATAATGCGCTTTCGGATTTCGTCCTTTAATACGTGCCTGCAAACCAGTGGAGGTTCCTGACATATTGCTTGCGTTTTCGTATGACTGGCTTCTACAGTCAGTAATATCCATGGCATTTGTAGACAGGACTTTTAGTACGGCCTCAGCTAACTTTTCGGACTCGTGTCCTGGGTTTGGTAAAAACAGAAGGAAACGTTCAACAGGTTCAATTCTCGTTCAAATATCTTAATATGAAAGAAAAAAATGGCTCTGAGCACTATGGAATTTAACATCTAAGGTCATCAGTCCCCTAAAACTTGGCACTACTTAAACCTAACTAACCTAAGGACAACACACACATCCATGCCCGAGGCAGCATTCGAACCTGCGACCGTAGCGGTCGCGCGGTTCCAAACTGAAGCGCCTAGAAACGCTCGGCCACACCGGCCGGCGTAATATGAAAGACAATTGATCAATATGCGGGATGTCCGCAGCAGAATATATTTTTATAGAGAAATATTTGGCCTGTTTTGTTTCACTTATGATAATTCTTTTTAATTGTTCAGAAAGCAGCTCTATTATTTCACCACAGACCGTTGAAGAAAGATAACTAACTTGTATGTCCCTGCCCTGGATTTCCATATCGTTCAATGTGCTCTGCGACAAAAGGATCAACCTCGGCTATAAGTTCAAGATATATCATAAATTGACACTTGTGTAATGAATGGAATCTTTAAATGTGTCCACGTAGGGAGAAGACCATGACTTATTAGCTTCTTCACTACTGCAGACACTCTTTTCAGCACACTGTGCCAGAACATTTTTTCTGTCTCAACATGTAACCCGAAATGGTTATCTATTGTTCCAAGTGGCGTTTTTCTTTTTAAGAGTCATAACTCAGAATTTTTGTGTGAATTCTCATGATGAGATAAAACACTAGAAATATTTTTCCAATCTGCAATACCATTAGTAGCAATCACGGCCTTACCTCCGGAAAGTTTACATGGTGCACAAAAGGCAGCACCGGTGCTCCAGGAGTACACTAGAAAATCAGGCAAAGTTGATTCACCATTTAAAAGTTAACCGTAAAATACATTTTTGTTTAAATATCTGGTTTTATCGCCTATTGATCTTCTTGAATTAGAAAAATCACCGTTATAATTTCGATTAAAGCCACGTTGTAAGAAAGTGTCGACTGTTGATTCATTGACACACCATTTTGCAGGATCATCACTAACGAGGTTATTTCTTTTTGTAATCTCTGACTTGGCACTTAGTTTTTCGTGAAACTCGAAATCAGGAACAATTTGCTTTTCTTCATTTTTAACTTTCGTTTCGTCGGTATTTGTTTCTTTTACAACAGATGCAGTGCCAGAAATATCATCCATACTACTTGAACTCGAAGTTGAACCAGCAACATTTTTTGTGAAAAAATTATCTACTCTGCCAAGCTTTTTTAGAACAATGGCTTCTCGTTCTCGCCTTTCCTTCGACAATTTCTCAAATACCGCCCCACTTAATTTTGCACGTTTTCTGTTTTCGCTGTTAAGTGCCTTCTCAATCGTTTCAGGTCAAAGACCACGCACCCAGTGCGTGATCATGACGAAAATGTGTCGCCAAGTTGGGTTTATGCCATAATGCACAACATTACAGTTTCCATATACCGCATTATTTTGCTGGAATGATTGTCTCCCAATAAATCCTACTCATGTTTAAAATTTGGCATATCTCACCATAGGGCGAATTTGTCTAAAACATTACAAGGTTGTCAGAAAAAAGCGTCATGGGAAGCTGTCCAAGGGGCTGTTTTGCTCCACGTCAGCACACCAGCTTATTCTGAATAGGACTCAGTCACACATGGTATTTCTTTCGGCTATCAAATTTTGCCTCAGTCTTCGTATTCCCCTCACATGACGCCACGTGTTTTCCTCCTCTTTCCCAATATGAAGAAACCATTGTGTGGCAGACATAACTGCGTGGTGATTTTCAAGGGGAAAAGTTTCCTGAAGAGCCAAAATGCTTACAATCACAACTAAGTTCTAGGCCAAGTCATCCGTCATTGGTAAAAGTAAGTCGCATTGAAGGGTGAATATGCAGAGTAGGGCTAACGCCATCATCACGTTTCATGGTCGTAAGATGATTTTTTTGAGGTGATAACTAAAGCTTTCTGGCTACTCCTCGTCATGATGCAATGTTCAACGTGCACATTACCGGAAGGTACGAGAAATATGAACAAGATCGAAATAAGGAAACGGAAAGAGAGAGAATGACTGGAAATCCAGGAGAACACAAATATTGGAAGTAGGGTGCGCATGTTCCTGCAGAACCCCGAACAATGCAGCAGGAAGGGCCACTCGGTGGCTCGCACGCCCTCAAGTACCGTTCATGTTGTTCTTCCCAGTCACTGTGATCGTACACTGCAGTAAAACTGGCACATGCACACGAGAACTGGGCTTACACATGAAATAAAGCTACAGTCCACGATTTAAATCAACCTGTTTCGATAAACATAGTTAATGTGGCTGTCTATTAACACTTCAAAAGACGATTACTGTTGTTAGACGCTATTATGAGCCAGCCTGAACAGAGGACATTGCTGCATTGTCGATACGTCGTGTAATGTCTGAAAATGGTCCAAAGCACCATATCTTTACTAAAGTTAAGTAAACAGTTACTGAACAGTATTAGTCACCTTTCAGTTACTCTCCAGTCTATTCCGCTATTAATTCTGTTACTTCAGTCCACATTCACGGCGCTGCTGATGATGACTGGTCGTTGAATATGTACTGTCTCTTTTTGTACTAAATTTCACCGTTCCACGTTATTAATGCAGCACCCCGCATGAGCAAGCTAGAAAATGACATTAATCCTTGTTCCTAGGTACCAGCTCATACAAAACAGGCGTAATTACGGGCCGTCCACGAGTTTTACCGCGACGTCCGATGCAACCGTCAATCCACAATTGCTTTGGCACCAACTAACTTGACTCGATCCACAATCCGCAACTACTGACCTTACGAACTCACGACTCGCAGGGGAAAAGGGGCGAGGGAGAGGGGGGGTATGGATACACGACAGTTAAACCCTTTTGCACAGAAAATCTTACTCATTATTTATTGATGCTCTGCTGCCAGCAAACTCTTAGGTTTCTGCGCCATGCTGGTATGTGGCTGTCTCTTGAAATTGCGTTCCTGTGTTGTGACATCCTCGTCGTCCTGAGTTTTATCTTCTGCCATCTCTGTACCACGCTCTGTACCCAGGTTAGAAAATACTTGAGAGCTAGCTGTTTACAAAAGGGGCTCTAAAGCAAGAAGCAGAGAACGAAATTGGTCGCCATTGTTTGCCATCATCATATCGCTCTGCGGACTATAATTACGAACTGTTCTCATTCGTTTTCGTCATTTACTTTGTTGATTTTGTGATACGTAAAAGAATGTCTGCAGCTAACAGCGACAGTGGGCAGAAAACTGAGAAGACTACTACTATCAGGAACTGAATACCTCAGGTTGATAGGAAACGTACGAAGGAATTGTACAACTTTCACTTTCACGGCCTTATTGAGAGTGCGGGTACTAATAAAGCGGCGGCGTAGCCCCTTTCCATGCCGCTTTGTTGTTCTAATCCAGTTGTAGAAGCGACGTGTTTTGTAGCCGGAACTGAAGCATTCCATCAACCATGTAGACTTTTTGAAATTATGTACGTAACACTTCTTTTGGGGCAGAATTAATATCTGCCCAGTGTCCGGGGGATGGTTTATGGTGACTGAACAAATAATTTCATTCTTCTAGAGATGCAAGATCACCAATGATATCTGTACAGATGCCAGCTTCATATAAACTGTTATTCTGTGTTGTACGAAACACTTCCAACTAACGATAGAAACATGTTGCGTATTTTCTTATTATCATACATAATCTTACAACAAGGTTTCTTCAAATGAGCACATTATGTCAATGATTCTAAAGCACTTAATCTGTCACCGAAAAACATTCCAGGTAACTCAACTGTCCTCATCTGAAATTATTGAACAAAAAGCCATTTTTAATAGATACAGTACGCGCAAATCGATGCCTTAGAAACAATCATGCAGCGAAAACTGTAGAAATTACTTTTTTGGACACAAAAATGTGTATGCAGAAAGCTAAACTCTCAGTAAAAGGGATGTGCCGGAAACCTAGCGTAGATTAATATTAAGTAGTACACGTAACGAGATATGAGCACAGCGATAAACAAATGGAATTCAAACTAAAACATCAATTTGGTCATCAGCTTTGCCGTAAGCAAGCATCATGTCAGCTTGTCAGCTACTTCGTCATTTGTGTACTGCCACACGTCGTAACGCTGTAAACGCTATTACACCACTGATCCATCACACAAGACCCCAAATATGACGGGGACAAATGAGTGGAAATGTCAAACATTCTAAATGCCAAGTATCATATATATGTGATGTCTGTTCTTTCGAACATGTCCGAAAGAACAGACACCATTTTGCTCCAGCAGACGCTATTAATTAAGACACAAATGAATTACAGACATTAGCTGCGCTTCAGTCTGCAACCGCGCGACCGCTACGGTCGCAGGTTCGAATCCTGCTTCGGACATGGATGTGTATGATGTCCTTAGGTTAGTTAGGTTTAAGTAGTTCTAAGTTCTAGGGGACTGATGACCTAAGATGTAGTAGTGCTCAGAGCCATTTGAATCAACATTAGCTGCGAGTGGCATTGATTTAAATCAGTGGGGAAAGTTGAAAATTTGTACTGGGCCGTGATTCGAACCCAGTTCTTCTACTTACTAGGCAGATACACTGACTGCTGCACGATCCGGACATAGCGGTCATCGCAACTTTACGGACTACCCTAGCATACCTCCCATCTGACCAAAATTCTCAACTTACCCACACACTACTAATGTAGTACCCGTTGCCCACTACCATCATTACACGCAGCATTTCGCCGATTCCCGGAAGAGTTGTTAGGCTGGTGTGCATCCGCACTGAACAGATCATTCGTCTGTCTCACCTAAACTGCACATACGTTGTGTCTGTTCCAGCTAGAACACTGTGTGTGGTATCTATACCAAATAAGACTCACGAGCCGGCCGTTGTGGCCGAGCGGTTTTAGGCGCTTCAGTCTGGATCCGCGCGATCGCAGGTTCGAATCCTGCCTCGGGCATGGATGTGTGTGATGTACTTAGGTTAGTTAGGTTTAAGTAGTTCGAAGTTCTAGGGGATTGATGACCTCAGATGTTAAGTCCCATAGTACTCAGAGGCATTTGAACCATTTTAAGACCAACAAGGAATGTCGAATGTGTACAAATTAGGGCGGCGTGAATGTTCACAGGTTTGTTTGACACACAGGAGAGTGCTACGGAGATGGCGAAACACCTGAATTGGCAGACGTTTGAAGATAGACAGCGATTATCTACATCTACATCCACTTACATACTCAGAAAGCCACCGTATGGTGCTTGGTGGAGAGCACTTTGTACAACTACTATTCATTTCCTTTTCTGCTCCACTTTCAAATGGAGCGAAGAATAAACGACTGTCTCCACGTCTCCACACGAGCCCTGGTTTTTCTTCTCTTTTCTTTGTGACCCTTAGGCGATATGTACGATGGCGCCAGTAGAATCGTCCTGCAGTCAGCTGTAAAAGCCTGTTCTCTGAATTTCCTCAACAGTGTTTCGCGAAAAGAATGTCGTCTTCTCTCCAGGGATTATCATTTGAGTTCACTAAGATCTCGTAACACTCGTGTGATGATCGAATCTGTTGTTGTTGTGGTCTTCAGTCCTGAGACTGGTCTGATGCAGCTCTCCATGCTAATCTATCCTGTGCAAGCTCCTTCATCTCCCAGTACCTGCTGCAACCTACATCCTTCTGAATCTGTTTAGTGTATTCATCTCTTGGTCTCCCTCTACGACTTTTACCCTCCACGCTGCCCTCCAATGCCAAATTTGTGATCCCTTGATGCCTCAGGACATGTCCTACCAGCCGATCCCTTCTTCTAGTCAAGTTGTGCCACAAACTTCTCTTCTCCCCAATCCTATTCAATACCTCCTCATTAGTTACGTGATCTACCCACCTAATCTTCAACATTCTTCTGTAGCACCACATTTCAAAAGCTTCTATTCTCTTCTTGTCCAAACGATTTATTGTCCATGTTTCACTTCCATACATGGCTACAGTCCATACAAATACTTTCAGAAACGACTTCCTGACACTTAAATCTATACTCGATGTTAACAAATTTCTCTTCCTCAGAAACGCTTTCCTTGCCATTGCCAGTCTACATTTGATATCCTCTCTGCTTCGACCATCATCAGTTATTTTGCTCCCCAAATAGCAAAACTCCTTACTACTGTAAGTGTCTCATTTCCTAATCTAATTCCCTCAGCATCACCCGACTTAACTCGACTACATTCCATTATCCTTGTTTTGCTTTTGTTGATGTTCATCTTATATCCTCCTTTCAAGATTCTGTCCATTCCATTCAACTGTTCTTCCAAGTCCTTTGCTGTCTCTGACAGAATTACAATGTCATCGGCGAACCTCAAAGTTTTTATTTCTTCTTCCTGGTTTTTAATACCTACTCCGAATTTTTCTTTTGTTGCCTTTACTGCTTGCTCAATATTGACTCAATCAAGATTGAATAACATCGGGGATAGGCTACAACCCTGTCTCACTCCCTTCCCAACCACTGCTTCCCTTTCATGCCCCTCGACTCTTATAACTGCCATCTGGTTTCTGTACAAATTGTAAATAGCCTTTCGCTCCCTGTATTTTACCCCTGCCACCTTTAGAATTTGGAAGAGAGTATTCCAGTCAACATTGTCAAAAGCTTTCTCCAAGTCTACAAATGCTAGAAACGTAGGTTTGCCTTTCCTTAATCTTTCTTCTAAGGTAAGTCTTAAGGTCAGTATTGCCTCACGTGTTCCAACATTTCTACGGAATCCAAACTGATCTTCCCCGAGGTCGGCTTCTATCAGTTTTTCCATTCGCCTGTAAATAATTCGTGTTAGTATTTTTCAGCTGTGACTTATTAAACTGATAGTTCGGTAATTTTCACATCTGTCAACACCTGCTTTCTTTGGGATTGGAATTATTATATTCTTCTTGAAGTCTGAGGGTATTTCGCTTGTCTCGTACATCTTGCTCACCAGATGGAGGAGTTTTGTCAGGACTGGCTCTCCCAAGGCCGTCAGTAGTTCTAATGGAATGTTGTCTACTCCAGGGTCCTTGTTTCGACTCAGGTCTTTCAGTGCTCTGTCAAACTCTTCACGCAGTATCGTATCTGCCATTTCATCTTCATCTACATCCTCTTCCATTTCCATAATACTGTCCGCAAGTACATCGCCCTTGTATAGACCCTCTATATACTCCTTCCGCTTTTCTGCTTTCCCCTCTTTGCTTAGAACTGGATTTCCATCCGAGCTCTTGATATTCATACAAGTGGCTCTCTTTTCTCCAAAGGTCTCTTTAATTTTCCTGCAGGCTTTGTGTTTCCTATGCATCTCCAGTAACTTCCATTTTCTACTTTTAGACCAAGTTGCCGTTCATCGTTCCAAACGGAATTTGTGTCTGTCATCCATTATCCTTCTATAGTAACTCAACGACGATACTTTCTCGTATACTGTAGCATCATCTGCAAACAAGTCGCAGATTGCTGCTCACCCTACTCGTCAGATCTTTTATGTACATACAGATCAAGAGCGGTCGTTTCACACTGCCCTGAGGAACTCCTGACGAAACCCTTTTCTCTGATGAATACTCGCCGTCGACTGTCGAGTTTCACTTTGCTGATCGTCTGATGGAAAGAGCACTAGAGACGAATACGACAAAAGGTGTTGAATCTTTTCGTATTCTCGTATAAGTTCTCCACGGTTCACGGTTGTGTTGGGAAGGGGAGAGGGGGCGACCAGAGAGAGAGAGAGAGAGAGAGAGAGAGAGAGAGAGAGAGAGAGAGAGAGAGAGAGGGGGGGGGAGGGAGGAAGGGAGGGAGGGAGAGAGGCGGGGATACTGAACTTAATTAGGTATATATCTCCATATGTCAGTAAAACACATTCCATAGCTTAAGATAATCTTGTAAATTGTTAGGAGGTTGCGATATATTTTCTTGAGAAACTGTACTAAAACTGTAAAACTGGTTCGTTCCACATTATACCGAGAGGTCGTAATTATGATCCAGGAAACACTCAAATAAACAGCAACTCTCTATCTTCCGTTTGTTTCCAGCTGCCTTCGCTATGAGAATTCGGGCAACAGCTCTCAGTTGTTCACTTGTTGTACAAAACAGGATGTTACATTTCAGGATATATTTAAGTAAATAATATTGAATCATACCTATTTTATATATGCTTGAGAGAGACGGCATAGCAATTAAAACCATTATTTTTTGAGTACAAGTAAAATGTTATACAAACAATTAATTTCATTTACGTGGGATGCGGCAGATGACGTGAAACCCTACATTATGAGCGCCTGCATGTTAGAAACACACAGAATAACCGAGAGCTTAATGAGGGTCGTGGTAGTAGCGTGTGGTGCCCCTAGCAGCTAGGCTGCGCTCACAACAGTACTCGGATGTAGAGGTAGTTCAGAAGAAAGTGTACCATATTCTTATGAGAGATAGTATTGGTCGCAAGTAAACAAATGACTCACAGACGTATGTCCAGGAATAAGTAGTTGTTGAAAAATGGGCCATTTTTGTGGTGTGGAGAACAGTCACTACTCATTTGTGAAGGCTGTCTTCATGTTAGCATTCATTGTTCACTTTTATTGGTTGTATTATCTTAGTATTTATTTCTCTTGATTTGTTGCTGTTTCAGATATAACACTTATAAATGTCTCCTATCTCAACAAGTTTGTACAGTTCGTTTCAATAAGGTTGCGTTGGTTCTACATCTACATCTACATTTATACTCCGCAAGCCACCCAACGGTGGATGGCGGAGGGCACTTTACGTGCCACTATCATTACCTCCCTTTCCCGTTCCAGTCGGGTATGGTTCGCGGGAAGAACGACTACCAGAAAGCCTCCGTGCGCGCTCGAATCTCTCTAATTTTACATTCGTATAAGGTATAGGTATAAGTAGGGGGAAGCAATATATTCGATACCTCATCCAGAAACGCACCCTCTCGAACCCTGGACAGCAAGCTACACCGCGATGCAGAGCGGCTCTCTTGCAGAGTCTGCCACTTGAGTTTGCTAAACATCTCCGTAACGCTATCACGCTTACCAAATAACCCCGTGACGAAACGCGCCGCTCTTCTTTGGATCTTCTCTATCTCTGTCATCCCGACCTGGTACGGATCCCACACTGATGAGCAATACTCAAGTATAGGTCGAACTAGTGTTTTGTAAGCCACCTCCTTTGTTGATGGACTACATTTTCTAAGGACTCTCCCAATGAATCTCAACCTGGCACCCGCCTTACCAACAATTAATTTTATATGATCATTCCACTACAGAAGTAACTGCTACCAGTGTTTGTTCCGCTATCATATAATCATACAATAAAGGATCCTTCTTTCTATGTATTCGCAATACATTACATTTGTCTATGTTAAGGGTCAGTTTCCACTCCCTGCACCAAGTACCTACCCGCTGCAGATATTCCTGCATTTCGCTGCAATTTTCTAATGCTGCAACTTCTCTATGTACTACAGCATCATCCGCGAAAAGCCGCATGGAACTTCCGACACTATCTACTAAGTCATTTAGTAGTTTAGGGGAAGATTAGTGATTACATTGATTGTAAACTATGTAAACAGTGAAATAGAATCCTAACGTGAAATTTGTGGATCTCATGGTTTATAAAGTGTTCAGACAAATTACAGAAAGACATCTGGGTATCTTCAACAACTGCTGCTATATTGACAAATGAACACCCCGGCATTTTCAGGGCACAAATACAGCGAGAGAGCAGTGCATAAGGAAATTTAAACCATTTGTAGACAATGCTACACCTGCCAATAACTATAAACAACTATCGCCATCACACTATCAAAGATGGCCAACATCAGAACTTATCAATAGCGAACATTAATTACCAACAGGTGAGCGAGTAGCAATAGCCCTGTTCCTTTGTTGTTTGACCAGGAAGAGGGCAGGATTTCAAGTATAATTAAGGCAAACCTCCCGCCTCTATTAGTAAGGTAATTTGGTAATTTAAACTCAACTGCTTCCTTAATAACACTATCCTAACAGCAGGAAGTGCCCATCAGTTCCTCTATATTGTTATGTTGCATAGGATGACTGGTGTCAAGGCAATGTTCTGCAACAGCAGATTTGCTCGACTGCTGTAAACTTGGGTGACGTTTACATTCTATACATCGGTCCTCCACGGTCCTGATGGTCTAACCAATGTGTGACACGCCACAACTATATGGGATGCGGATCCAGCTTACGCAAGCCAAGCTATCCTTTACCGACGCTAAAAGAGCTTGAATCTTAAATAGTGATCGAAACACACACTTCAATCTGTCGTTCCTCACAATGCGACCAGTTCTACTAGAAAAGTTCCCTGCGTAAGGCAAAAAGGCCGTAGACTTTGCTGCCACCTCCTTATTTTGAACACTCACCCGATTGATGGTTGGGCGACAGCGCAACGGAAGTTTGATCTGCCTTTCGCTATAACGTTTCTGGCGAAAGGTAACTTGGAGGTGGGCTTACTCAGCTGACAAACTTTCAGGGTGTGCGATGACGTGGGCCCTATGAAATAAGGTACGAAATTACCCTAAAATATCCCTCTTCTAAATAATATTAACCTGAGTGATAATCATATAGTCTAGTGCAGAAAATAGCTACTATAAACTTTCCCTGGGATATCCTTTATGAATCAATAAATAATAGTCAGCAGTCCTTTCAGTAAGGAAAGTAAATTGTACTTGAAATTAACTGGAAGTTAAGTAATCAGTTCCTTTCTTATTGGTACTCAGCAACTTGTGTCATGCACTTGTCTTGTATAGTCCGTAATAAGCTTGTAAGTTACCTCGTAATTAGTTAGTGTAATCAGTTCGTCTCCATAGTCTGATTTACTAATGAAAAGAGATGTTCTGATGATGAAATTAAACTCGGAAAACCAAAAGAACTTTAAATTGCTTCATCCTATACAATTTAGATAGTTTATGCTACTTTACATATTCCAGAAAAAGTCATGAAATACTTCATTTCACATCGGACGTCGAACAACGAATAACAGCAAAAAGTAAATCCTTCTGATCGATTAGCGCACAAGATTGCTGAAATGCGATGCAGCTGCCCCTACCACTGTCGGTTTATGCAACACGCAATGTTACATCTGGCCTTCATAAATCACGCGCGAGCTTTTCATATTCTCTCGCTTGCTACGTCCAAGCTATTAGTCCTATAAAAAACACCAACAGACCTCTTTGTAGGAAAATTAATAGAGTTAAATTTTGCACTGGGATACGTTGACGCAGGAGGCCATGGTTTCCAAGATATTTAGGGAAAACATACAAAAGTGACTCTCAATCGCACCTCCACACTCTCTCTCCCCCCCCCCCCCCCCTTCCCATCCTTTATCTCTCGTCAGTCAGTGTTTCCAACATATTGTTCGTGACACTGCTTCCTACCCCTGTACAAAAATTTCCGGCTACACGATCTATTCCCTATATTCGACCTTTCTTGGTTTCTTATTGATTGAGCTATTACTCCACCAGCATAGTCGGCTATTTTGTTAACGTCATTAATTTTAACATGTCACTGAGGACAATGAAAGACAAACTAGTTTCGTAAACGTTACGCTAAAACTAACTACGTTGAAAAATCGATCCAGACTTAATCGTTAGAAGCACAGTAATTTCGTAATCAGAAGATCTGACGAATACAACGAAGTAATTTTTTATTTTATGCTGTTAAAATTCGCTCTAAACTGTTAGATAAATTTTACATATCAGTTAAGTTCTCGACTAAGCTGGTGGGATTAAAGGGGCAGTCTGGAAGACCAGAATGGGTCGAACGTGGGAAATAATTCGTGCGGTCGCAAATTTTTGCACAGTGCTACGAGACCGTGCTATGAACAACACACTAGAAACCCTAAGTTGTGGGGGCTGAGTATGAGGGTGGGGGTGCATCTGAATTTCACATTTGTACGCTTTTCTTGAATAACTCGGAAATTACGGCCTCTAGCGAAAACTATCCGAGTACAGAATTTAAATACATTAAATTTCCTATAAAAACGTCCTGTTTATTTTTCTGTAGGACTAACAGTCTGCGGGTAGCGAGCGACGGAATATGAAACTCATGCGCGTGGTTTACGAAGGCCAAATATAACATTGCGGGTTGCATAAAAAGAACAGCAGTAGGGGTAGCTGAAGCACCCTGTATCATCACTGACGTATGAAATTACCATACCTTATTCCACGGTACATTATAACCCTCCACGCTGAGCCGAATGGCGGCAGCTATCAGCCTGAAGATTAATTTGAGTTGGCTTCCGATCAACGTCCTGTCCCAATGGACCATCAATCTTCGCCCTACTTAACACGTCAGAGAAGGGAACGCAGATATCTTCTTCCACCTCCATACTGAAGCGATTATTCGGATTTAGTGAATTTAGATGTTATTTGTTTTTCGCTGAATTTATTTATTTATTTCGTAAGTAAAGACCTGCTGCCTGTTATTATATAGCAGATCGTACATTGTGTGATTTTACATGTTCTATCATACAAATTCAGTTTTATTCTAGCACATTTCTGCTTTTTTGTTGAAAATTTTACAAAAAAATAAATTAATAAACCAATATATATATACATATAAATAAGTACAAATGCATATAAGCAATTTTGTTTAACATTGTTGCTAACTTAGATAACGATAGTAATGAGATACATAATAGGTTGTGGATGTATTTTAATTTTAATTTAAAAGTGTATTTAATGGAAGAAACAGGAGATGGAAATTTGACTTAGCTGTGATATGACAGTTCTTCCTTTATACCTTCTGCGTGTATGGTTATGTCGGTTAAAAATGTGTTATCTTGACAGTTGTAATACTTAATTTAGTGTATTGATTAGTTACGTTATAATGTGTTTCCGATCTTCAGTAGTGGTTCTGTGGCTATGTCCCAGAAAATCGGTCCACATATAGATCCTTTGTTACTTTCTTTATAACATTTTGGCGACCAGTCTTCCATTCCGCTATCTTCCTTTTACAACGGTCTGTAAGGCTGTTGTATACAGCCAGTGGAACATTCATCTCTCTAGGTCCTGCAAACAGCGCCGGCCACAAAAGGTTGTCGAAATCACCAGCTATGTCAATAATGATAGCTACTATGTATTTGTCATGTATTGTCTGTGTCATTTCTATGGTCCTATGTAATGCGTCGTCGATTGATTTATGTGGTCGAAAACTAAACATAGGGGCTAAGGCCGAAGAGCTGCCGCTGCGACCGAAGTCTGTCGCACAGCAATCTCTCTCTGCTTTTGCCAGAATGTTAATGAGGCTTATTGGTCTGTGTGTCTTAGGTTCAGTCAGATCTTTGTCCTCTTCTTTCTTGATTATAACTACATTTCCCGTTTTTCATATATTCGGTATTCGTCCTTCTAGTAGAGCATCATTCAGTAAGTCTGTCAGGTATGGTACGATAAGTGGAGCAACTTGTTTGATAGTTTCGGGGTGGATGCCGTAAGGGCCCTGTTTATTGCCAATGAAACTTCCTTGTGAGCAGAGGGGATGGTGATACCTACGTTCTCATATTTATGATGAAGTAGTCTGCGAAGCGCGGTGTGAAGTTGGTTCTACTTAGTTTGGCCATCGTCAGGAAGTAGTTTGTTGAGGAGATACCGTGCTGTGCATCTCGAGCCTCTGGTTTCTTCAGTGTCGAAAATACTGTAGGAGTCTTTATACATTCAGTCTGCAGTTTAAACGGCTCACCCTAGATGTTGTGCTGTTAGTTTGTCCTAACATATGTGTCCCTGTGGTCTTCCCTGGTCTTATGTAGTTCGTCTTTGTATCGTGTTTTAGAGTTACAATAATGTTGAAGTCTAATTTCTCTTTCCCGTGCTGTCTTTGATTTTTGGTAATATCATCGTTTATCACGAGTGCCTTTTCGTAGTCTTGTTAATAGTGCTGACCATGATGCCCTTTTTCTGGGTGCATCGCGTGCTGCAGGTATTGCTGTAGCTTGTGCCCTCTGTAACACGTCTGTAAGAACGTGAGCTCTGTAACCTATGCTTCCTTGGGTGCCGCACAAGGAAACTCTTTAATCACTTGCCTTAGTTTTTGCCAGTTTGCTTTGCTTAACAGCAACCTTCGTAAAGTTTCTGTGTTTGTGTCTGTTTGTTTTAGTGTATATAATTATTGAGTTGTGATCACTGAGTATTCTCTTATCGAGCACCTGCCAATTCGCTACCTGTATTAATGAGGCGCTGTTTGCCAGAGAAATATCTATGTTTCTGCCTACTCCACTATTTCCGTGGTAAGTTGGGGGCTGGCCTGGTTTGTTTAAAACGAAAAAATTACATGCATTTATAACGATGACTATTATTTGTCCTCTGGCGTTCGTTCTGTCAGAATGCCAGAGGATTGACCTAGCATTTATGTCTGTTAAGATAAGTAGTTGTCTGGCATTTGAAAATCGAGAAATATGTTTTATTACTTCAGCAAAAGGCTCTATATCAAATGAGTACTCGGCGTAGGTCGACGAGATGATCCATATTTGCCTGCTTAAAGTTATTTCGACTGTAACCGTATGTTGTGTGCATAATTGCGTAATTTGTGCTACTATAATGTTATTGTTTGCTACAATGATAGCAACCTTGGTCTTTTTCGTGCCGGTGATTTACATGTACTGCCTCGAAAGGCCTGGAATTCTTCCATCTCGTGTGTACGGTTCTTGAAGACACAATGTGTACGCACATACCTCGTTCATCAGTTGTTCTAAAAAGCTGTGTAAATTCTCACAGCCATGAAGCCAAATTATAAAAGTATCGTCTACAAACCAAAAAAGCATGCGGGTTTCAATGCCACCGACTCCAAGCCAAGTTCCTCGAAATTGACATTAGGTGTCAAAGGGCTCCCTCCTTGAACTCCGTCTGTCTGCTAACAGAACTGCATTATTTGTGCCTCGAAAATGCCGGAGTATTGACCTGTCGAGATATCTATGGTTGTCGAAGACGTCACCCAGACGCATTCCCGTAATTTGTATGGAGTTCTGCTATCCGACGCGGGAAAGAGCAGACATAAATTTTGTCATGATTTAACCAACGACGTCAATTAGTATCAATATGCCACTATGCGACGGATGACATTCCCAATGCTACATTCCATATGAAAAAAAAATATTCAGCAGGTTATCCCAGCAACTTACAGACACGAAATCGTTTCTAACAAGGGCGACGAATAGAGGTAGACCTCGCACAGTTCGTCCGCCTAATGTGGAGGAGTGAGTGATGCGACAGGCAGAAGATCCTTGACACGAGTGTGCAAGGAACTGGCGTTGGTGCAGGCATGAATCTTGGTCTTGCGTGCTAAGTTTTGCACGAGTTATTACTTTATCCACGTCACTTACATCGAGTACGCACTCTCAGGCGAAAAGATCACTATATCAGTGTCTGAATCTCTTGCTAATACTCTTAGTACATAATATCTGCAGCTTGCACATGGAATTTTACAGTTGCTTGACAACGCTAAGGCCAATCGTTACAGAACAACCGACAATTACTACAGAACACCCGACCGATGATACAAACACCAAAAAAATTTTGCATCACTCCGGTTCCCAGAACTCCTGAAGATGGACGTTTACTGTGGAAACTTTGTCACAGAGACAGTTCCTTTGACTGTTCAGAAATGTCACTAAACCCGCCCAAAGACGTAAACAACCGTCCATGAGCAGTGGCTATTAGACGGAGGGGTCTGACAGCCGATCAGTTCCAGTCATTCCACCGGAAAGGAGGTACACGGCTCGTATTGTCTGTAGTTCAATCATGCCTAGACGGTCAATACCGCGGTTCGATGGCGTCCACATTGTTACTTTTTTCCAGGCGTCTCGGAATGAACCAAAGCGATGTTGTTCGGAGATCGAGGAGACACAGAGAAACAGGAACTGTCCATGACATGCCTCGCTAATGCCGCCCAAGGGCTACTACTATGGATTATGGCTCGGAGGAACCCTGTCAGCAACGTCACCATGTTGAATAATGCTTTTCGTGCAGCCACAGGAGTCGTGTTACGACTCAAGCTGTGCGCAATAGGCTGCATGATGCGCAACGTCACTCTCGACGTCCATGGTGAGGTCCATCTTTGCAACCACGACACCATGGAGCGAAGTACAAATGGGCCCAACAACATGCCGATGGACCGCTCAGGAGTGGCATCATGTTCTCTTCACCGATGAGTGTATCATATGCCTTCAACCGGACAATCGTCTGAAACGTGTTTGGAGACAACCCGGTCAGGATGTCCAGCTAGTGCAGCGAAGTGGAGGTTACCTGATGTTTTGGACTGGAATTATGTGGGGCCGACGTACGCCGCTAGTGGCTATGGAAGGCGCCGTAACGACTGTACGATACATGAATGCCATCCTCCGACCGACAGTGCAACCATATCGGTAGCGTACTGGCGAGATATTCGTCTTCATGGACGACAATTCGCGCCTCCATCATGCACATCTTGTGAATGATTTCCTTTAGGATAACGACATCGCTCGACTAGAGTGGCCAGCATGTTCTCTAGACATGAACCCCATCGAAAATGCCTGGGATAGATTGAAAAGGGCGTTTATGGACGACGTTACCCACCAACCACTCTGAGGGATCTACGCCAAATCGCCGTTGAAGAGTGGGACATTCTGGTTCAACAGTGCCCTCATGAACTTGTGGATAGTATGCCACGACGAATACAGGCATGCATCAATGCAAGAGAACTTGCTACTGCGTATTAGAGGTACCGGTGTGTACTGCAATCTGGGCCACCACCCCTGAAGGTCTCGCTGTATAGTGGTACAACATGCAATGTGTGGTTTTAATGAGCATTAAAAAAGGCGGAAATGGTGTTTATGTTGTTCTCTATTCCAATTTTCTGTACAGGTACCGGATCTCTTGGAACCGAGGTGATACAAAACTTTTTTTTGATGTTTGTAGTAAAAGGAAGTGCGGAGGGCGGAACGCGTTAACTGCAGCGGAGGCTGTGCACGAACGCTCTGTACGCATTTGACAGTTCGTGCACTGCGGTGTTTGATGAAGGTTGTTGTGGATTAGTGTGATATTCTGTGTGGTACGGCAACATGCCTGCAAGAATCATTTGAGTGCTTACGATCGAGGACGAACTGTTGGACGGCTCGAAGCCGGTCAAAGTGTCACTAGTGCGGCCTCTGGAATGGATGTGTCTGAAGGCGTCACCCCGCGATGAAAAAGGCCGCTGAAGGTGGAAATACTACGCCGTAGCATGCCAGTGGTCAGAGAAGCACAGCCACGCCGCAAGAGGATCGATAAGCAGCCCAGGTGGCGATAAGGAAGAGATATCTCACTCCTAGGCAGACCGCTGCAGACCTCTCAACCGCTACCGGTAAAAGTGTCTCCTCCAGAACCATTTCGTGGCGCTTAAATCAGGATGGTTTGTATGCTCGAAAGCTTATGAAATGCATCTCACTTCAACCACACTATCGTCTAGTAGGATTTTGGTAGTGTGGGGGGAATGTTGTTTTGGTTCAGCAACTGTGGTTCTCCGACGAATTCTGATTCACTGTGGCAAGGGATTCTGGCCACCAGTTAGTGAGAAGAGAGAAGGCAACATATTATACACCATAGAATGTTTTTGAACGTCAAAATTATTGCCTAAGGGTTATCGTGTGGGCAGGCATTATGCACAATGGTCGAATAAAGCTGCCCATCTTTGCGCGAGGTACCGTTAAGGTGCGTTTACACCTGTGCGCCTTGCGGCTAGTCACCGAGCGACAGTGCTTGCCCCATACGCAAGTAGAGACACGTGTGTAGAAGGATCTCTTCCTCAACATGTACGTGCGAGTGATCCCGTTCGCACCTGTGTTCACACTGGGCGCCTCTACCTGTATGTACATCCGTGTGAGGCATGCTACAGCCGCACGGCGACTAGCCGCAAGGCTCACAGATGTAAACGCACCTTTACACAATAATGGCATTGCAGGAAAATTATTCTGGATCATGTCTGTCTGTTAAGGGATGCGAAATGTCCCGACTTTCTGCTTATGGATGACAATGCCCACCCACAAAGCACCGCTAAGGTGTCGGCCACACTGGAAAGTGAATATATTGAACGTACGGAATAACCTGCGTGCTCCCCGGACCTAAACTCTATGAAATATGCCTTGGATGCTCTTGAAAGATATGTTTCTCAATGAACAAGTCGTCCTCGAACCGTGCAAGAGCTGAAAACGGCCTTGAGAGAGGAGTGAGGCAATATACCCAAACGGCTCCTCAACAGTTTTATAAACAGCATGAATAACAGGTGCAAAATGTGCATAGTGCGTTAGGAGGTCATATTCGTTAGAGAGAGAGAGAGAGAGAGAGAGAGATAGAGAGAGAGATCCTTACGTTTGGAGCTTGACCTGTGTCGAACATTAACGACATTTATGTCCGTTATGCTGGTTTTCCTCTTGCTGAAATGTATACAATTTTCTCTTATAAATATACCACTCCACCTCTTACGCAGGTACTGTGTTTTAAGTCGCCCATTATTGCCTGTGATTATTCCTGTCCAACAACGTCTCTGTTCTTTACCAATTGTCAAGCATTGTGTTTACAGGTCCGAGATTCATGTGAAGTTGGATGAGAACTACCAGAATAAAAACGTGTAGACAGACGCAGATTCTCTAGCGATAATGTAAGCAAGGTATTACGTTTGCTGTAATATCAGTGCGTGGACAGAAATTGTGAGTACAATTGAGAACGGCATACAATTTCCTGGAGAAATTGACAGACGCTGTTTATCCCTAATTTCTGTGCGTAAAATTACTCACACTATTTATTTTATCCATGCAGAAAGACAATGGATGTGGTGTAATTCGATATGGGGATGTTTAAAGACACTGGTGCACTCCACACCCTTCAACAAAGTGGACAGGTGTGTTTACTCGTATTTGTGGTTCTCGGAGAAAAAGGGCTAGACGATGCGTAAGAATGAGTAATGACAACATGAAACACTTCCTATAGTTTCAGCTGACAAATAGCTACGATACGACAAAATGACCCACCTGTCAAGAAAAATTTGTTTCCAGACGTTTTTATGGGATTCTTTTATGCTACTTATGACCAATACTATCTCCCGTAAGCAAACGGAACACTATTCTTTAAACCCCCTGTATATTCAGTTCTCGAGCTCAGAGTTCTTGATTTCTTGAAGTTTTAGAGCCAGCCTATCAGAACATTAGCTCGATCACACAAACAAGAGGGAGGGGGAGGGGGGGGGAGGTTAAAGAGGGGAATCGAACATAGATTTGCAAAAGGAACCATTACAGATATTTGCCGGCCGACAGCAACTCGAAAGGCCAGAGTAAAATTTGAACCCCTCCAGTGCCCAGTAGGGTGGTAATAACAGCTCCATCTCACACGGTAGGGGCACTGACTAAACCCTTGAAAGACGATGATGAGCTTTTTTTCTATTGGCTGATCTATAAATTTGTGCGTGAATTTAGGCTCTCAGTCCAATTTTCTGAACGATCTTTCCCTATCTCAGTAGCCTTAAAGGAAACTCTAAGTTTGTTTATATGCGCGCGCGCGCGCGCGCGCGCGTTTGTGTGTGTGTGTGTGTGTGTGTGTGTGTGTGTGTGTGTGTGTGTGTGTGTGTGTGTGTGTGTGGACTAGTCAAAAAGCTGTGAAAACACCGCTTCAGCAGTCGCAAGGAATATTAATAAGAGAGCGAGAGTTTTTGGATACTAGGAGGAAATCGCGTGACCGAAGTTCAAACGCACCGGTAACGAGCCATGAGTTTGTAACAGGGTTTTCTGAAGTTAAATACTTAAATACTATGGATTTAACTGCTGGGCGCTGAAAACTACCGCTACCAACTAGGTCTCGCCAGTATATGGATTTCCTGTTTAATGGGAGAGAGTTGCTAAGAGAGTTGCTAATTCTTTGTACCACTATTTCGAATGATCGTTTCTGTGGGGCAGTTATAAAACTTTTTGCTTATCATTTTCAAGAAGAATGTTAAAAAACTAGATTTTTTTAATGGACGCTGTGTCCATATCCGCCGTTAGCAGGACTGAATACAGTGAAATGTAATCTTTTATATCGGATTCATTGAAGGCTGAATTACAGATGAAGAAACTAAACTAAACTCCGTCCGAAAAGGTCTCGGAAGGCTCAACGGTACTGACCGACCGCCGTGTCGTCCTCGGCCTATAGGCGTCACTGGAAGCGGCTATGGAGGGCCATGTGGTCAGCACAAGGCTCTCCCGGCCGTTGTCAGTTTTAGTGACCGGAGCCGCTACTTCTCAGTCAAGTAGATCCTCCATTTGCCTCAAAACGGCTGAGTGAACCCTGCTTACCAAATGTGCTCGACAGACAGGACGGTCACCCATCCAAGTGCTACCCAAGCTCGACAGCGCTTAACTTTGTTGATCTGACGGGAACCGGTGTTATCACTGCGGCAGCCCCGTTGACGAATTACAAAGGAAACCTCTGTCAAACTAGACAATTAATGTCCTTGAATGCGCGAGCGGTGAAACGGTGGAAATTGCCTCGGAGAATGAAGTCTTTTAACAAAAAGAACAAGAAACTGGAATCTGGCGTTAGGCCACTGCTGCTTTCAGTCGATATATAAGAAAATATTGATAAATAAATTGACGTTCATACAAAATTAAGAGGGCTACTTAGTACAGAACAGAGAATATATGAATATAGTAGTGTATTGTAGGTTCATACATACTGTAGAGTAAGTAACGTGGAACTGAGTGTAGAACGCTACTAATGTAAACACTGGTACAAGTGCAGTGTTACAACAAATCTACACTGAAGAGCCAAACAAACTGGTATACCTGCTTAATAATATCGTGTAGGGCCCCCGCAAGCATGCAGAAGTGCCGTAACACGACATGGCATGGACTCGACTAATGTCTGAAGTAGTGCTGGAGGGAACTGACACTATGGATTCTGCAGGGCTGTCCATAAATCCGTAAACTCTTCTGAACAGCACGTTGCAAGGCATCCCAGACATGCTCGATAATGTTCATGTCTAGGGAGTTTGGTAGCCAGCGGAAGTGTTTAAACTCAGAAGAGTGTTCCTGGAGCAACCCCGTAGCAGTTTTGGACGTGGAGGGTGTCGTACTGTCCTGTTGGAATTGCCCAAGTCCGTCGGAATGCGCAATAGACATGAACGGATGCAGGTGATCAGACAGGATGCTTACGTTTATGTCAACTGTCAGAGCCGTAGTAGACGTATCATGGGTCTCACATCACTCCAACTGCACACGCCCCACATCAGTACAGAGCCTCCACCACCTTAAACAGTCCCCTGCTGACATGCAGGGTCCAGGGATTCATGAGGTTGTCTACAAAACCGTGCACGTTTATCAACTCGATACAATTTGAAACGAGACTCGTTCGACCAGGCAACAGTTTTCCAGTCATAAACAGTCCAATGTCGGTGTTGACGGGCCCAAGCGAGGCGTAAAGCTTTGTATCGTGCAGTCATCAAGGGTACACAAGTGGGCCTTCTGCTCCGAAAGCCCGTACTGATGATGTATCGTTGAATGTTCCGCTCGCTAACATTTGTTGATGGGCCACCATTGAAATCTGCAACAATTTTCAGAAGGGTTGCACTTCTGTCACGTTGAACGATTCTCTTAAGTCTTCGTTGGCCCTGTTCTTGCAGGATCTTTTTCCGACCGAAGCAGTGTCGGAGATTTGATGTTTTACCGAATTCCTGATATTCACAGTACACTCGTGAAATGATCGTACAGAAAAATCGCCACTTTATCGCTACCTCGTGGATGCTGTGTCCCATCACTCGTGCGCCGACTATAACACCACCTTCAAACTTACTTAAATCATGATAACCTGCCATTGTAGGAGCAGTAACCGATATAAGAACTGCGCCAGACACTTGTCTTATATAGGCATTGACAACGTCAGCGCCGTATTCTGCCTGTTTACAAATTTCTGTATTTGAATACACATGTCTATACCAGTTTCTTTGGCGCTTCAGTGTATTATACTTGCGCCAGTACTGTAAACGTTAATCTAAACTAGTAATGAAATTGTACCTGGTGAGGAGTGTAGGGACCAAGTTTATAATACGAATAACAAATGAATAACGCTGTTCAAAACAACTGGCAATGGTTCCCCGCAACTCGAATCCTCTTTTACGGCAACATGAGCAACCACGATAATGAAGATCACAGTTAACTTCCTGTAGTCGAGAGATTCGGACGTTATCAGCATGTACGCCCCTACGCCGTTGGTGTCGTTTCGTATAGCTAATGAGTGTGGTGATTTCTTTCCTTTAAAGCGTTTCAAGTATCATTAACACCACATGCGGCGAAGTAGATTAATTCGTTTTCTGTGAATGATTCTCTGGACTGCGAGGCAAGTCATTAATATTTCTCAGCGCGGGAGTTGTTCGGATCACGTAAATCAGTCGGCCGAGGTGGGTGAAATCCTTTAGTTCCAGCTCAAAATACGCCGCTACCAGAGGGCATGAGTATGGCACGAGAAATCCACCAGGACCGTATCATGCAGGATTGCCAGCTTAAAAAAAGAGCTGCAGCAGAAATCGGTAAGTGTGGCGTGTAGCAGACTAACCATGGATGTATAATCAGATATTCAAGCAAAAAAGATTCGTGTCTAACTAATCCTAATATTACGAACATAATTATGGGAAATGCCTATCTCCCATATAAATGAGCGCTTCAAATTCTGGACCAACCACTTAATATGAAACAGTTGATGAGAATAATGGAGCGCTGAATGACAACTACCAAAAGCTTTTAAGTTATGAGAGCTAAGCGATGCTACCATACAAAGAGAAGTCATTGTACAGCTTTGTTACCAAAAATCTCGAAAAGTGCTTGGAGGATTTACTTCTAATTTTTACACGATACTGTTATGAACGTTTGAATGGGCACTGGCTATACATTTTTCTTATGTATATTATACATGAACATACATGTAATATAAAAAGATGGAACGTTGTTACCAAGTATCTCAAAAGTTTTTCGATACTCTAATGAACTCTCGGACGGACATAGGCTATATAAATTTTTAATACATATAATATATAAACATATATTAGTATATAAGGGGGAAGTTTTGTTACCAAAGTTCTTGGCAGATTTATTTGAAATTTTTACACGATATCCTAATGAATATTCTGACGGACATAGGCTGTCTATGTTTTTAATACATATAATATTTAAATACACACGTAATAAAGAAAGGGGAAACGTTGTTACCAAAAATCTCGAAAAGTTCTTCGATTTACTTTAAACTTTTACACGATACTCTAGTGAATATTTGGACAGATGTTATGGAGAGAGTTATTACCAAGTATCTCAAAAAGCTTTTGACACACTTACTTAAGATGGTTACACCATACTCCAATCAACATTTGGGCAATTGTATGCTGTAAGCTTAAAATACAGAACGGAAAATATTTCCAAACATACCGTAAAATTCTTGTTCGATTAACTTCAATTATTACATGACTGACATTGGCTTTATGGTTTTATAAGTTTTCCGTTAAAACCGACAGCGAGAAAGAGAATGCTGTGCTGTGATAATGAGCGCTTTCGATTCTTTCTTGCAGTAATGTTCAACTACGATAGTAAGGCTAGTAAACCATTGTTTTTCAGATACGTATTCTTTTTCCCTATACATAATTGCAAACAATAAATGTGTGCACAACAATGCCCTCTTCTGTTATCTTTCTTGCGCGAGGTTTACAGAAAATAGGAAAGGTGTATTTATGGCTTATCGGCTTATGGTACTGTAACGGAATGTGAATCGACCGAGGCTTTGTAATTCTACCCATTCACAGGTTAAAACTATGCGAAATACTATTATTGAAGCTTCTATCCTCGCACATCCACCAGCTGGAGAGGTCTCTCTCTCTCTCACTCCATAAACCAATTATTCCAAAGATTATCTCATTCATTCCAAGCGATTTCAATTCCGAATGAATGTTTCGTTTGCAATAGCAGTAAACAAGGCTCAAGTTCAGAGAGAGGGACAGGTAAGAGGACAGATGGGGGGGGGGGAGGAGGGGGGGAGAGGAAATGGACGGAGATGCGCGGGAGGAGCTGCGCAGAGAGAGCGAGGGAAGGAGTTTAGGATGTATATCCAATTCCCATATATATTTAGCAATTGCGGAGCATTGCCGGGTACACTAGTAATTGATAAAGTAATTTATTATCTGAGCCATGCATTGGGTCATATTGATGGTCTTCCCTGTGACTATCTTCGTGACCTAGCAACGAGTGCTATGGTGTCACGGTAGATTGCAGGACTTGCCCCTCCCGCCTGCTATTAGAGCGCTGTCCTTACAGCCTAGCCGTAGTCTGTCCTTCCTCGATGGTCTGGGAGTCTTCGTGCTGTCTCTGACAAGTGTATGCGGTCGCTTGCCGAGGCCCACCAGTGCGCCACGCTTCACACTAACCCACTGGAGGAGACATGCTGTGGTTCGAAGGGTCGGCCTAGTGACAGTCCGAGACCAGTGGTGCTTAAGGAACCAGCTGTCCGGCACCTCGTCCATTGCACTGCAAGCGGATCATCGATCATCGATCTGGTGAGAAGCGCTGTAGAACACACGCTATCATCTGCCTGCCTACCAGCGACTGACTTGTGTGGATGCTTGACTACGAGACGAGCTTTAACTAACTTTTATGTAATTCGCCCAGTTTCATTTGATTTCAGTGTCGTGTTAGTGCGGTCTACATCTGCCTGTGTTCTCATGATCTTTGCTCCCTTGCCAAAGTGTTAAATGGCTTGTGAATCAGTGCCATAGCGTTTGGGAGGTATTTTATATACGCATAATTGATTGTGCTTTGCTGTCAACGTTAACTACTACCTGGTGGATGGTTTTTAAAAGTTAATGGCTTTCTCACTTAATCTTATTATATTTTTGTTACCATCTATTCAAAGTTCCGAAGATTATTCTTGTTTTTCCATGCTCTGTGTGTAAACAGCGGTAGTCTGTTTTCATATTTTCATTACTGTGCATCTTTGTTCGTTTCTGTGTTAAATGAGACTTGCCTTTTAAATGTTATAGTTACCATGTACAGCCAGTTTGCTGCGTGGAATTGTCAAACTGGCCGGGCGGAGGGCGAGTCCATTCTTGGTGACAAAGGTAGGCCCCCGGACTGTATATTGCCTGTGTCAAAATACTTTGTTCTATATTCTGTAAGCGTTGGCGCGTCACGTGATTAACTCCTTGTAATTATTGTTAACTTTTACGTATAAATTTGTACAGATTTCATTGTTCTGAAGCCCTCCACGAATTCTTCTCTTATGCTAACTGCTCCATCTCTTCTCAGAGTAGCACCTGCAACCTACGTCCTCAATTATTTGTTTGGTGTATTCCAGTCTCTGTTTTCCCCTACAGTCTTTATCCTCTACAGATCTCTCTAAGACATGGAGGTTATTCCGTGGTGTCTTAACCCATTTTCTATCAAACTGCCTCTTCTTCTTGTCAGTGTTTTCCATATGTTCCTTTCTTTACCAGTTCTGTTGGAATCTCCTCATTCTTTATCCTATCAGTGAACTTAATTTTCCACATTCTTCTGTAGTGCCGGATCTCAAACGCTTCGATTCTCTTCTGTTTCGGTTTCCCCACAGTCCATGATTTAGTACCATACCATGCTGTGCTCCAAACTTACATTCTCAGAAATTACTTCTTCAAATTACTGCTTATGTTTCTTACCAGTAGACTTCTCTTGGCCAGAGAGATCCTCTTCCCTTGTGCTCCTTTTTTTATGTCCTTCTTGCTACTTCCGTCATGGGGAGGGAGCGAAAGACTACAGCCCTGTCAGTACTAGGGCAATGTCTGTTCTAAACCAATTTGTACGTGCAGGCTGCATACATTCAGGGACAAACTTGATGGATTTATGACCCTCTGGGGATTAATTGATATATGACCCATGGGGATATCAGTGCTTCTGAGAACTTCACACCCACTCCTTCTCCCCCTCATACCCCCACTTCCTCTGGGAAATCCCCAAACCCCTACCCTGTCCCCTCGATGATACGACCTTAATTTTGATATCAAATAATTGACTAATTAATTGAGTACATCAATTAGTTTCCCTCTCCTCCCTTGGATAGCTTTCAGCCCTCCTCCACCCTCTCCCCTCCCCATGTGGAAATTGGCAGGAAAAAGACTCAATCTGTGCTGGAGAGCAAGGATCTCATGATTGAAATCAATGTCAATCACATCGCAGAGGATATAAAGTTTATTTATGAAATTTAATACTCAGGGCTTGGATTTCTTTATTTGCTAGGAAAGCTCACGTCCAGCAACTACATTTCCTAATCACGTAATTACACTGCTGCAAATTGGAGGTGCTGTCTTGTTGGAAAATTTTGGTGTGTGTGCTCACCTTGACGTGCTGAGATCAACTGAGCTAGTGTACAATATACACCACCAGAGGACGTTCCACCCTTCACCGTCTCCCTCCCAACCCCTCCCAGAAAAGTCTCTGAGCAGGTGGACTGGAAGGATCCCTCGACAGGAAATTCAACTACAATGCAGAGGGGATAATAACATATTGTTTATTTATAAAATTCAATTCGCAGGTGTTGGACCTCTTTATTTGGCGGGAAAAACTCATCATTCTCTGCTGTTTTGGAAGATGCAAGTCTTGTAACATACATCGAAAAGAAGTAATTACATACGTAAATACACTCCTGGAAATGGAAAAAAGAACACATTGACACCGGTGTGTCAGACCCACCATACTTGCTCCGGACACTGCGAGAGGGCTGTACAAGCAATGATCACACGCACGGCACAGCGGACACACCAGGAACCGCGGTGTTGGCCGTCGAATGGCGCTAGCTGCGCAGCATTTGTGCACCGCCGCCGTCAGTGTCAGCCAGTTTTCCGTGGCATACGGAGCTCCATCGCAGTCTTTAACACTGGTAGCATGCCGCGACAGCGTGGACGTGAACCGTATGTGCAGTTGACGGACTTTGAGCGAGGGCGTACAGTGGGCATGCGGGAGGCCGGGTGGACGTACCGCCGAATTGCTCAACACGTGGGGCGTGAGGTCTCCACAGTACATCGATGTTGTCGCCAGTGGTCGGCGGAAGGTGCACGTGCCCGTCGACCTGGGACCGGACCGCAGCGACGCACGGATGCACGCCAAGACCGTAGGATCCTACGCAGTGCCGTAGGGGACCGCACCGCCACTTCCCAGCAAATTAGGGACACTGTTGCTCCTGGGGTATCGGCGAGGACCATTCGCAACCGTCTCCATGAAGCTGGGCTACGGTCCCGCACACCGTTAGGCCGTCTTCCGCTCACGCCCCAACATCGTGCAGCCCGCCTCCAGTGGTGTCGCGACAGGCGTGAATGGAGGGACGAATGGAGACGTGTCGTCTTCAGCGATGAGAGTCGCTTCTGCCTTGGTGCCATTGATGGTCGTGTGCGTGTTTGGCGCCGTGCAGGTGAGCGCCACAATCAGGACTGCATACGACCGAGGCACACAGGGCCAACACCCGGCATCATGGTGTGGGGAGCGATCTCCTACACTGGCCGTACACCACTGGTGATCGTCGAGGGGACACTGAATAGTGCACGGTACATCCAAACCGTCATCGAACCCATCGTTCTACCATTCCTAGACCGGCAAGGGAACTTGCTGTTCCAACAGGACAATGCACGTCCGCATGTATCCCGTGCCACCCAACGTGCTCTAGAAGGTGTAAGTCAACTACCCTGGCCAGCAAGATCTCCGGATCTGTCCCCCATTGAGCATGTTTGGGACTGGATGAAGCGTCGTCTCACGCGGTCTGCACGTCCAGCACGAACGCTGGTCCAACTGAGGCGCCAGGTGGAAATCGCATGGCAAGCCGTTCCACAGGACTACATCCAGCATCTCTACGATGGTCTCCATGGGAGAACAGCAGCCTGCATTGCTGCGAAAGGTGGATATACACTGTACTAGTGCCGACATTGTGCATGCTCTGTTGCCTGTGTCTATGTGCCTGTGGTTCTGTCAGTGTGATCATGTGATGTATCTGACACCAGGAATGTGTCAATAAAGTTTCCCCTTCCTGGGACAATGAATTCACGGTGTTCTTATTTCAATTTCCAGGATTGTAGATAGTATTTTTCCGATCGCACAGGGAATTCCGTCACGAAATCGACGTCAATATAACTGATCGCAAGTAATTACACTGTTAAAAACCTCCCGATCGCGTCTTCGCATGCGCCGCTCCGCACTGCACCGCACCACACGCGCCGGACCACCGACAACCCTTTGAGTCCAGAGCGGTGGAGTGCAGGCGCTTTCGTATGCAGAGGAATGTGTGATACAGTATGTCGGCTTCCTTTGAAATTTGATACCAGACTCACTTCCTGTTTTGTTCCCAAACACACACCTTCCACACCAGGTCGGTGGAAGCAGCTGATCGTCCTGCTGTGCAGATACTGAATTAGTTCACAATACCACCAGCAGAGGTCGGTGGGAGAAGCAACCTCGCCAGCCAAATGACAGTTGTAATTTCAAATTTCGGCGCGAATTTATACCGTCTGGGTTGTGTGATCCCCGACCACATAGAGATCTGGTAAGCTAATTCTTTAGAGCACTATAGAATTCCCAAGTTAGTTCTTTCTGTTATACCTGGAAGAAGAAGGAGGGAAAGGATTTACCATGGTTCTTTCTCCTACACCAGGAAGAATAAAGAAGGAAAGGATCTACCACATAATAGGATAGCAACAACAACAAATCCACCTTTATTTAAACAAATAGCACTCCAGTTTTCCGCTCATCAGGTAAAAAAACTATTCGAATTACCTTAATATCTGTTATGTCCTGCATCACAAGACTAGAGTATTAAACCCATTTTTGGCCCACGATGGAGTACTAAGAGCATGGTCTAGCTCTGTCACAGGATACTTCGTCACTTTCGAACTCTCTTAATGTAACCAAACCCTTTGTCACACACGAAGTCTCTCAAAGTAGCAGCGCAGAGAAGTTGTAATTATTAGGTTTATAACAGATATCACTTTATAAAATCGGTAATATAGCTGATTTTAATACGATGGTCATCTCTCCCATTTCTAGAAAATTGCAATCGTTTTATGTAGGTAGTCTCTCCTTCGTAGGTACCCATTAGTGGAAATGCAATGCTTTCAGCGTTATTTGCATCTAAATTGCATGAATCGTATCACAGTGCCTCAAAAGCTAACTTGTATTACTTTTTAACCTCGCAATATTTTGGAAACGCACAGCGGTGTTACTCATGGTGTCTTGGTGTAGGGAGTTATATGGTGTGGCTTCAGGTCACAGCTGGTAGTGGTTGAGAAACCTCTGACGCCTCAACGTTATACGTCACGGACACCCTGCATCCTTATATGTTATCTCTCATGCGACGGAACCGTGGAGTCGTTTTTCAAGTGGACACTGCTCCTGTATACACGGCATACGTCTCTATGAACAGTCTATGTGATGCTGAGGTGCTCCTGTGGTCAGCGAGATTCTTAGTTCTGTCGCCGATAGAACATGTGTAGGCCTGCATTGGAAATCAACTCCGTCCCAACACCAGTTCCAGGATATCGAGGGCCCGTTACAACAGCTGTGGCTTAGCGTGCCTCACGAGAGAATACAACGGCGTTACGACACCCTTCCCACCCAACCGAATAAGTGCATGTATCCTGGCCAAAGGGCGTGAAACGTCGTACTTAAAAATGTGTTTATACTACCAAATTATTTGTAAATTTGACCGCAT